>NC_142605.1:12712077-13010576 GCF_041222555.1 Hakea prostrata
TCGTAGGACAGAGGATCCCAAGACGCTTTGTGAGTTGTCACCCAATAACACATGATGGGCATGTGGATGTGTGATGTTTTGACATGGGATGAAAGTTTGAAATGAAAACAAGAAAAAAAAAAAGGCAAGGATATTCTTTTGAAAAGAAGATATTCTTTTTTTAAAAGGAAAAATAAAAATTCTATGAAAGCTGGAGATGAAAAAGATGAGGTGGGGAAAGAATATCTTAAAGAGTAGGTATTAGATAATGCTATTTTGCTTTGAAGGAACAAATTAAAGAACCAAGGTCTCAGTTGCAGAGAAGAAAATCTGTGTTTATTATTATTACCTGTAGAACAGAGTTGCAGGTGGGTACTGATAATAAATCCCAAAGGAGAAACCTTCTTCATCCAAAGAATCAAATATTGTCTTCTGCGGCAACCCTTCGATCAGAGCTTTCGTATCATTTCCAGTCAATCCATGCGAAGTTCCAGAGTGAACAAACAACCGGTTCGGCTGAGTCGATGCCGGGTTTGAAGCGAACCACTGGTCACACACGGCAAATTCCGACACCAACTCTTTATAAACCGGAACAGCATCCGGTCTGAACCCGTTCATCACTGTCTCCGACATGCCTTTCTCTTTCTGTTCGGCTTGCATGGCGAAACCCTCCATGGCCGGAGTTAGTTTCTGGGCAGCATTTGATGCAGACCAGGCAACGCCGAACACTTGTTCGTAGATTTCCTGGAACGAGTGACCCGGATCTGGATCAACGTACTCGGATTTGTTGCCGAAATAGACTCGTTCTGAGTTGGGATCGCTGGTGGATAATGGATTGGATTCTGTCCCCGTAACTCCATTGATTTCGGGGTTTAGAGATTTCATCCAACCCAGCATGTGATCGAAAGAACGATTCTCTTGGACTAAAACTACAACGGTTTTGATTGGATATGGGTAATTGAAGTTGGATTTAGTCGCCATTGTTGCTGCTTTATTTGGAAGCTGATTTGCAGAGAATTAGTGATCGATGGGCTTTAAATAGAAATGAAGGAAGAGATACGAAGCGTGAAGAGAAAGATAAAACACAGAAAGAGAGAGAGAGAAGTAGAGTTCCGTAAGGTAAAGCAAATGAAATCTGGGGGAGATATAAATGGATTTTCTTGTTTGATACGGTATGATATTCTTTTAACAGATTTTCAAATTTTTGCTTTTGAGTAGTAGCTGGAACTCAACCACTTCATGTTCTCTCTCTCCTTCTCTCTTAACTATTACAATATAAATGTGCAGATATATTTTCAGTTAATAAACTAAATTGAATGTCGGTGGGAATCATCCAGCTCAGCTTTTCCTTATTTATTTTTTCAGGCAAATCTGTTAAAAAAATTTAATATGCTTTTTCAAAGAAAAAATATTTTTTTCAAAGGAAATACAATAAATCATATTCCAAGTATATTCGATCACATATTTCTCTTATTCTTTTAATTTTGAATTTTTTTTGGGACTGTAATTTTAAAACTCGTTTGACAACTCATCGAGTGTTTCTGTTTCAAGAAACAACAAAATAGTTCTGAGTGTTTACTGAAGTAAAGACATTTTTTTAGGGCCTGTTTGGTTACATGAGTCTAGAGATTTCAAATATCTAGAGATTTCAAATCTATGGAGTTATAGTTTATAAAATTAGATGTTTGGTTGTGGAATGAAATTTGTGGATTCATCCTAAAAAACTATTTGATCGACCTGATTTTTGTGAATGTGTAAATGTATAGCTTTTTTGAAATCTCTGGATTTCACCCATTACCCATAAATCTATAGATTCACGTTTTTAGTGTAAAAAGGTGAATCTATAGATTTCATGAATCTAGAGGTTTTTACAACCAAATGAGTATAATTCTCAGATTCATGAATCCAGAGATTTGAAATCTCTGGATTCATGTAACCAAAATTTGCAATTGTTATGTTTAGAGTGTCGAATTCCCTAAATACTCTTTCTAAAACTATTTCGCTTAAACTCAACCTGTACCCAATTTTACTTTAAGAAACAAAGACACAACAACTAATCGAAAGTATTTCTCAAAGCAACAATTTCATCATTTATGTTACAAAAATCACGTGAATGAAACAGTTTTGGCCAATTTTTTTGCTTTTCAAAGCAAGAAATTCCAAAAACTGTTTTTACGATATATTATCAAATGGGTCCTTAATTTTCTCAGTGTCTTGAAAGGTTTCTTTCTCTTGGAATTCTTCACCTTTATTTTTTGGATTAGAATCGATGTCTACGAAGATCACACTAGTAACTTAAAAAGGGAGATTTCTACCAAAAAAAACTTATGAGATTGAGAATGAGAGAGAATTTAACCTTATGTGATTGTGGAGACTAAGAATAAGAAAGAATTTAACATTATGTTGTAAGAATATTTCTATCCAAGATCGCATAGATCGACTAAAAACACCTTAGTATGATAATGACAGAAGATGATGATGAGCATACCTTTCTATGGTTCCATTGGAGACGAAGCGTAGCGGAATATCTTCTTTATGTCTCCCACTAGGAACAAACTTGAGGTGGAAGTTGATTCTATGATCAACTTGATGTTGGATCTTCTCCTCTAGACTCCTCCCTATTCACTGGCTTGATGGTATATCCTTTCTGACTAAGCAGATGTGATTGTGATTATGATTAGGGTTTAGAGGAGGGACCTAGCATCCTTTATATAGGCAAATCCGTTAGATCGTCCATCAAGATCTAACGGTTCCTATTAGCCCACACTAGCCAGTCCATATAAGAGTTCTAGTAACTGTATATTACCCATATCAGACCAATAAGAAACCAAATCAAAGTGTAACACAATCAATGAAGCCCACCTTATGTGGAATATTCAATTAATATTCTAACATTCTCCCACTTGGGCTATATTGATTGTGACACAGTCGAGTAAAACAAAACATCTCCTTTATTTTAAGAAAACATTTGAAAAAGATACATTGAAAACATTTTGATCTTTATGTGCACAACTTTATATTGGTCCGAGGATAATCCTAGAGCTCAATCCCTTCACATAGAGCCTTAAGTACCGAATCATGGCGTTGATCGCATCTTTTATGCAACACAGACCATCCATGGTCACAAATACTCTTAACTTTACCGAAAATGGATGCAATATGGTAGTGTGGCAACTAATGACACTTTATAGAAATCCTCATGTGTCATTCTCGTTGTCAATCCAAATCTCTCACTTTATGGTTCCCATGAACCCGACTCAATGCCACGAGAGAATATACTTTATGGTTCCCACGAACCTGTGACTCAATGCCACAAAAGAATATACTTTACGGTTCCTACAAACCTGTGACTCAATGCCACGAAAGCATGTACATTATGGTTCGAACCTGTGACTCAATGCCACAAAAATGAGATTATATGTACATTATGGTTCCCACGAACCTGTGTCATCTTTATAACTCGAGTTTTAACTTTATGTGTTACATGACACACCTTAAGGCTAATACATACTTTAAGACTTTCATAACATGCAACATGATAATAATGTGAAGATTAATATGTCACCAAAGAACTTTATTGAATTCAAATAAATTATCAGTGCATACAAGAGACAAGTACAGATAGAATACCTTATTACACAATAGAGCAAAGTTCTCAAACTCCCACTAAACAACCGCATCTAAGGTTCCTCCTAAACCCATAGTTACCGCATGTCTATCAAAGACGTCAAGGGCAGGGACCCTTAGTTAGGGGATCTATAACCATATTATCTCGTACAAATATGCTCTACTTGTGGTGTCACATTCTTTAACATTTTCTTTAATAGTCAAATACTTAATTTCCATGTGTTTAGACCCTGTGATACCCTTATTGTTGTTAACAAACAACACAACAGTAATTGTTATCACAAAGTACAACTGGATAGATCTATCCACAATAAAAAAAATGTCAACTGTCTAATGAGGTTACTTAACCAAACAGCTTTTTCTTTAGTGGTCAAATACTCGACCATCATGTATTTAGACCCTATGATCACACATTTCTTGTTGTTAATAAACAACACAACTGAATTGTGATCATAGTACAACTGGATGGATCTATGCAGAATGTTAAAATAAAACTGTCAATTATCTGATGAGATTCTTTAGTCAAACAATTTGAGTAACTGCCCCATAACATGTAGCAAACTCAACCTTTATGATGAAATAAGTAATTTTACCTTATTTTACACTTTTCACAATATTATCCCTCATGCCATCAAGGAAAACAACTTCAAGTAGACTTCTTATTATTCGGACAATTAGCAAGGTCAAATATATATATACCTTAATGCTATAGGTCTGGAACAAGCTCGTAGATTATCTTATCATCAATTGTCCTCTTCAAGTATCTCAAGATAAGATACTTTCTTCAATTGTTCTCTCTCAGTATCCTTTATAGGACAACTGTAATAAGCTCAGTGTATCTCCCTTGAGAATCAAAACCATTCTCAAGTATGCAATCTAGCATACTGAACTTCTTTAAATATAAATTATATATGCCCTCTGAGAAAGATCCAATAAATAGCATAAACAATCCCTATGGATCTCAATGCCCAAGACAAAGATGCCTTACCAAGGTCTTTTATATCATAATTCTCAAATAACAATTGCTCGGTCTTTATGCAGTAGGCCAACGTCACTACTAGTGAGCAAAATATTATCAACATAAATAATGAGAAAGATAAAATTTCTCCCACTGACCTTGCCATATATATATATATATATATATATATATATATATATATATATATATATATATATATATTGATCTACAAGTTTCTCAACAAAATCGAATGAAGTCACAATATTATTAATCTTTAAACACCATAGTTGGAAGTTTACTTAAAACCACAAATTAGACTTCTTGAGTCTACACCAAGATGATTAAAATCATCAACCGCAAAATCCTCAGGCTAAATGACATGGACTTCTTTATTAAGGTTTTCAATTAGAAAGGCAATCTTCACATCTATTTGGTATAACTCTAAAAGAGTCCTTAGAAGAGATAGGTGAGAAAATTTCACTAGTCTACTTCCTCTTTATGAGTAAACTCTTTAGCTGCCAGTCTGGTTTTAAACCTTACAATCTTTCTTCGTGAATATTTATTAGTCTTATACACCCACTTAAAATAAATGGGTTTAAAGCTTTTGGGCAACTTAACAAGCTTCCCAAACATCATATTGTCTCATCAACTATATCATATATCTCGTTGCACCCAATCATAAATCTAATTAAAGACAACTTTTTAGTAACTGGGTCAGCCATAATGCCAATGTTATATTCATGTTCATTATATCAAGTAGTCTGAGAACAAGCTACATTTCTTGGCTATATCAAACTCCGGAAAACTATTTAAGAATTCACAATTCTGTTGTCTTAACAATGATGGTAAAACAAGATCCGAGTAAGAAACAAATTAACAATGAAAAACTTTTATGTTCCAACTTCTACAATACTTGATTATTCAACCTTAGATTTGCGAGAACAACTCAAACGCTAAAATGGTTTAAGTTAGATTTATGAATAATTTGCAATGGAAAAGGGAGTAAAAAAAGAACATATTTGGAAAGGAACATGATCGAGGATATAAGAGGCTGTTATCAGGGCTTCACCTTATAAAAAATAATTCAGACAAAATATTTTTCATACCATACTGTTCACTATGTTCACAAAATTGTGATTAAGCCTTTCGGTCACACAATTTTGCTCGGGACTATCAAACATAGTGAACAGACCAACTATATCCGAATCTTCCGAGTATTTGGCGAATGGGCCCTTAAGTCCGTCCAAAGATCCTCATATCGGCCTATAATACTCTCCTCCCGATCGGATCTAACAATTTCTTAACTTCGGCCTAAAAAATTCTTGAAGATCTTAGAGATTTAGATTATTCTTTAATTGAATACAAAAACCATATTAAGAGTGGTCATCAACAAATATGATGAAATAATAATTTATACGCAAGGTGGAGGAATAAGGACCACTATCTAGACACCATGACTGAATGGGACAAGAGAAAATCAAATCTTCAAACAAAAACCAAAGAATCATAACTTTCATTTTCGCACTTAGTTAACCAGACCTTATACTCAATGCAACTTCTACTTACAACAATCATCTTTATTTATAAGGAAGTTTTCACAGGTCCCAAATTATTAGTCTGACCGGACTCTTAGTCTTTACCCTGAACATTTTTATGAGTATTGATGCTCATAAGAACAAAGTTTCTTCTCGGAAAAAGGTATTGATCTTTATAATTCCAAACTCAGTAGAGGATGCAAAGGGCATTGATGGATAATAGCAAGGGTAATAAAAGAAACATTAGGAATCATGAGTTTTATCTTAAAAAATAATCATCCTGATGAAATAATTCCTAACTCCTCCAAAACCATCATACCTTATGATAAAAAACTCTTACAGAAATATACTTATTTCAACACTAGATGAGACTTAGTATCTTTACGCTACCGCATTCAATAATTTCAAAACAGTGCATTCAGTGGGTAAACAATTCATCAAGTGTTCCTTGATGGACTTCTTAATGGGCAGTAAAAGAACATAACTACTTTTCACCTCTGCAAAAAATCAACTTTTGTCTTCTATACTCTTATGAGTCATATCCATCAGTTACTCAGTAACAAAGAATGTGTGGTTAACAACACATCATCTACAATTTCTTGAAGTTTGACTTTTTAAGAATCTCAATAACAATCATATTGTTATAGACAGAAAATGTGACTAACAGAAGAGCACACATATATCATCATGAAAACACCTTTGGACAGAATTCATGACATACAGTTGTGATATTCCCTCACTTTATTAGTACTTTAATATGTAACTTATTAGTACATCACTAGAAAGAGCACACATATATCATCATGAAAACACCTTTGGGCAGAATTCATGATATACAGTTGTGATACTCAATCACTTTATTATCACTTTAATATGTAACTTATAAGTACATCACTAGAAAGAGCACACATATATTATCATGAAAACATTTTTTTTTTTTTTTTTTTTGGCAGAATTCATGACATATAGTTGTGATACTCCCTTATACGTCGGCGTCCATGAGAGTATTCCAACCTTCGAAAATTTTACCACCTTTGGGTGTATAAACTTCTTAGATTAATCAACTCCCAACCAAATGCTGTACATGTCTCCCTCTTAATGCTATCACATAATTACCACCTTTGGGCGTATAAAAATGCATTAACATCAAGAGACATCCCATTACTATATATGGCTGACATTCCATAAACCCAACCATGAATGCCACTTTGGCAGTCACTCACAATCAAGCTCATGAAATTCTCATACTGGGATATACTTTATGTTACCCACAAATAATGCTAATACATTGTTTGGAAGAAATCCAGATTACCAAAAGGCAATCGAAGCATGTATAAAATACATCACACATTTATATAAAATTCCAAATTACCAAAAGGCAATCGAAGCATGTATAAAATACATCATACATTTAAAATTCCGGATTACCAAAAGGCAATCAAAGCATGTATAAAATGCATCATACATTTAAAATTCCGGATTACCAAAAGGCAATCGAAAATACATTTGCATAAAAATCCGGATTACCAGAAGTAATCAAACCCTTTATAAGGCATGCATGATATATATTTTACAATTGTATAATATCATATAAAACATGCTTACAATACAAAGCCATTTGATAAAAAAATCCATATTAAAAAATTCACCCAACGGTGAAATTACATATACAACATAAATATGTCATATCATGTTTCATACATATAAAAATGGAATTTGGTCATGAAAATAATTCCATTGTGTCCGGAAGGGTCCAAAACATAAATCCCCAAAAGAATGCTTTAAAGTTCCTTACGGTTTAGCCAAAAATAAAAAAATACTAAATAAATAGCATTCCAATTATCGGCTCAACCAAAACATGATATATAATATTTCACATATATAGGGGTAGAATTGGGTCTTGAAAATGGTTCCATTGCGTTCAAAATGATCCAAAATATAAAACCCCAGAAGAACGCTTTAAAGTTTCTTACGGTTTGGTCAGAAATAAACAAATACTAAACATATAGTATTCTGGTTTTTTATTTATTTATTTATTAAACTGGTTCAACCAGCAAATAAAAACGGTCTAATAAATCAGAATCTTATTAGGCCGAACCGGACCGAACCGAAATAAGCAATTGAATCAAATCTAAATTGAACCGAATCGAAATCAGCAATTGAATCGAATCAAAATTGAACCAAGAATTTAAATTAGAAATCGATTCGAAATTGAACCGAAAAATCGAAATCAGAAATCGAATTGAACCAAAATTGAACCGGAATCAAAATCAGAAATCGAATCGAAATCATAAATTAAACAGAAATTAGCGAGTTGACTCGCTGAGTCAAAAAACGAGTTTGGTCCAAAATGGTTCAAACAATAAATCCGGTTCGCCCAAGTTAATCCATTCGCTTGGACCGATGACTGGTCAACCGGGTCAACCCGTTTGACCTGACGGGTTCAAAATCGGGTTGCATTGGCGGGTCATGGGTCGGGTCGACCCGACCCGTTGACTCGGTCAAACTGCCACGTCAGCACCGCACAAATTTAAAAAAGATCAAAAAGATGCTGCCGGATTCCGGCAGCGATTGCCGGAGCATCCGAAGTCCGATGGAGACCCATAATATATCAATTTCTTCGTTTTTCCGAGATCTACGCAGTGGTAGTTTTAGATTTTCAAAATTCTTTCTAGAAAAAAAGTTATTGACAAAAAACCCCACGGTTTTGTTGAAAAAAAATCAGGAGAACGAATTCACAAGTTTCATAGGTTCCATTCTAGAACCCTAAGTTCATCAGTCAACAATCCTATGGGTTTTTAATCGATTCTATACAGGCTCTGATACCACATGTAAGAATATTTCTATCCAAGATCGCATAGATCGACTAAAAACACCTTAGTATGATAATGACAGAAGATGATGATGAGCATACCTTTCTATGGTTCCATTGGAGACGAAGCGCAGCGGAATATCTTCTTTATGTCTCCCACTAGGAACAAACTTGAGGTGGAAGTTGATTCTATGATCAACTTGATGTTGGATCTTCTCCTCTAGACTCCTCCCTATTCACTGGCTTGATGGTATATCCTTTCTGACTAAGCAGATGTGATTGTGATTATGATTAGGGTTTAGAGGAGGGACCTAGCATCCTTTATATAGGCAAATCCGTTAGATCGTCCATCAAGATCTAACGGTTCCTATTAGCCCACACTAGCCAGTCCATATAAGAGTTCTAGTAACTGTATATTACCCATATCAGACCAATAAGAAACCAAATCAAAGTGTAACACAATCAATGAAGCCCACCTTATGTGGAATATTCAATTAATATTCTAACATATGTGATTGCGGTCAGAAATAGTACTATATATCTATATGTGAAGATTGCCGCCCTTAAGTAGTTGACCTCCGAAGGTATGTTTTGGTTCTCATCTGACTCTTTCCATGAGTGTGTACCTTAAACCCGTGTACAACGAATGCAATTAACATCTTTCACTAATCACAAACAATGTACATACTACCTCAAATCATTCATTTGTTTACCTCCCAAAAAAAAAAAATCCTTCATGTAATTGTACTTATGTCCCCCCTTCCTTCCAAAAAAATTTTTTGAAATTTTTTTTTTGGTCTTTTTTTTATGTATGAAATATCAATACTTACTCCTTTCGTTTTTTTTAAATTTGCTCTTCAACGAAAATAATTTTTTTTTAAATTTTTTTCCATTAGTCCTCTTTTAATGTATGAAAGATCAATACTTGACCACCCGATTGAAGAAAATTTTACACTATAAAGACAACAAATTGAAAGGTCATTGTATTTTATGAGTTTTCATTTATTCTAGTTTTTGTAACAATCTAATACCGATTTTGAATTAATATTTAGTAGTTTCTTCTTTTAATAGTAGTGGTAAAAAAAAAATTTAATCATTATTTGGGCCCCTCTGATGTTACATCATTATTCTACCCCCGCTTTTAATGATATAGTGTTACATAATAAGGATATTTTAAGATCAAAATGTATGATCAAACTGATTCAGACAGTAACAGAGTAGGAATGCATGTTTTGGAAATAACTTTCCTCACTGGGAAAAAGCAAAAAAAAGTTAAAGTTTACTTAAATACTCAAAACCCCTTGTCACGAATTAATGTCATCTTACTTTTCAAAATTCCCTACTGATAATTAATAATTATTTTAAGCTTTCTCTAAGTTCCAACTCAACCTCGTATGAGATGAGCTTTCTTCTCCTACAATAGAAACCAAATTAAATAGAAAAAAAAAAAGAAAAAAAAGAATCCACTTTTTATTTATTTATTATTATTTTGTTTTACTGGTTTGACAGAGATGGTGGCATAGATGTGTGATCTGTCACCACCACCTTGAGTTTTTTATTTTAATTTTCCTTTGTTATATAATTTATTCAATATAGAACTGAAGTGAAGGACATCCTTGATGTTTTCGCCTATGTTTAATTGTTGAAAGCTTTAGTTAATGGTTTTGGAAACTAGGAAACACTGCATCCATTTGATCCTCTCAAGACTTTGTTAAGCATAAAAGAACCAGATAAACCATTTTGTTTTCTTTTAATCTATCAAAACAATTGGGCAAATCTCATGTGTTGATGCATTTACCCTATATGACATGAAGTAGGCAGCCAAAAAGAAAATCACTTGTATTTATTCCTATTTAAATTAACTTATACATATTTTTTTAGAAATATTCATTGTATTTAAAAATAAAAAAGGATACAACTCATTAGGACTGAGTTTGATTAAGCTCAATTAATATATATTTTTTTCTATGGTTAGTCCTTATCCCAAAATATTCGTGAACACGAATATTTTTTTAGAATAAAGTTTATTCTTTATCATATATATTAATTTTTCTCTGTTGGGAGAGGGGGATTTTTTAGACAGTTCTCAGATTGTGATATATAGTATTTTTAAGATGTGCTTCTTCTCATCTTTGAAATTATATTCAATGAATCTTAAAAAATGCTATATATCACAATTTAAGAACTGCATGAAAAACACCGGCACTATAGAAAACAAAAACTATCTTTTCATGAATCCTACAACCGTGTTCTCTTTGAAACACGTACAAACTCGCAACATGCAACTTTCTTTCTTACCTGCTTCACTGGCAAATAATGAAATAAAGTATACCGATATCTTTTGAAAATAAATTTATTTTACCATACATATCAATTTTTTGTTTGTTGCAATATGAATATCTCTAGAGCAATTCTTGTATAGCAAGATATGGTATTTTTAAAATCTAATGAATATAATCTATTATCTTTATAATCACAATCATTGAATCCCAAAAATATTACAACTCAAAATCATGCAACTGCATGAAGACTCTACAAGCTCAGAGCCTCCCTGGTTAGTTTTCTAGAAGACTTAATGTAGAGCACAAGCAATAATGAGATAGATGTTTACCAAAAATAAAGAAAAATTTGTGAGATAGACAGCAATAGAAAAAGAATATCCCTTTTGATTGCTTTGCCGTATCTGGATAACCTTTTCCACTTGTAATTTGGTCTGCCTTGTGTCACTAGAATTCGATTTAAGTGAGGTATTATCAAAGCATTCAACCCCAAGAAGAAAAGAAAAAGCAATGTATTACGTCAATGTATCTCGTACGTCAGTACTTTGACTTGATAGAATTATCACCTTTTTGTATAGGAATAAGCAATAAGGTTTATTGCATCAGAGTGTTGTTATAAACACTTACTACCATCACACTTATAAAGTTGTGTGAATCAGCGATTTCTACAAGGTGACATAGTCTGAAAGTCAATCGGGCAAGCCACTTTAGTCAAGAAATCTCCAACAGAGTTAGAAAATCTTGAATCATATATGCATTAAAGAATAAGTATTTTGGTGGTTTGTTTATGAAACTGACTAGAGAATAGATGATAATGCGAGAGGAGAACAGAAGAGGGGATTGGGGATTTAGATGAACATAGAGGAGAGAGTGATACGGAGGAAATATGATCGAACCGGGTTCATACTTGGTTTGACCCTCGACCCCGGTCGAGACGGAGGGAACCGACTTGCTTTCGAGGGAACCGGATCCAGAAGATAGCATGCTAAGGAAGAAAACTAAATCAGTTACCAGCATGCCCTAATCCGACTTATGGATTAGGTTAATTACCCTAATGACGGCAGACACAAATTGGCGGCTGTCACTTATCATCTTTACATTGAAGGGATAATCATCAAATAACCTGGAGGTTATCTCAGGAGTCCTTTACTAGTTCAAACTAGTAGAAGTCTATCGCTCAACGGATCTAACTGTTAAGATCCAACGACTACCCGAAGAAGGCTCGAGTGCATCTAACGAAGGAGATTCGAAGGTACACTCTATATAAACCTTACTTGCCTACGAGGTGAGGGGGACTCAGATCCACATACACACTGGTAGACGTAAACTATCAGAGGCTTACGATCTAGATCACTTTTCCCGTGTTTCCTTAGCTTTGTACTTCTAGCAGAGCCGTTTGTGATTAAGTTCATCGACTGACTTAGCCTTCGGAGGTGGACTCCCGACCCCCGCGGTCGGGCCACGTCTGACGCTTTCGTTTTGCAGGTCATCACAAGGAGATCTAAGGGCTGACCACATTTTGGACGCATCATTTGGCGCCGTCTGTGGGAAGGACTTGTAAAGCCATGGTGACTAGATCGGCAGCAGCCGTTGCACAACGCGATACCAGTGTTCAAATTCTTGGAGGGAATAATCCAGATATTCCCCAGGGAAGTCTACCACCTCTTGAGGTAGATGGTGGTCAGGGAGGACATAATCCTCCAGAGACATTCCAAGATCAATTGAATCAGGTAAGATTCAACTCTTGGAGGCGAGTCAAGCATTCCGCATGCTCACCAGACGGGTGGTATTACCACAAGAACCTGATCATCGCGATTCAGGGAGGCGTGCATTGCCACGTGATCAAAGATTGGCTGATGATCGGAATATCGGTCAAAACTTTTGTGAAGGTGACCGAAGGCCTAGGAGGATGGACGATCAACCTAGGCGGGACGATTGGTTTGACAGACCACAGGAAAGTACAACTGATTCAAATACAAGGTTGGATACAGGGGTGAGAACTCACTCACCAATTGTTAGACGAACCATTCGTCATGATCGAGCAGTTCGCGATGAGCGGAATGTTCGTGACGGATGGGCCGTTCGTGATGATTGGATAACTCGTGATGATCGTGTTGTTCGAGGTCGTGATCATAATGCTGAATATCACTCGACTCATATTGGTCAGGAATTGGCCAATATCAATAAAAAACTAGGGCAGTTGGCTAGGGGAAGAATAACCGAGGATATTTACTCAGTTATTCGGAAGACCCCATTTGCCGAGCCAATTGCGGGATATCAGTTTCCCCACAACTTCCGTTTGCCTACCTTTTCTACATTCGATGGCTTCGGAGATCCTACGGCCCACATTGGGTATTATCAACAGACCATGGCAGTTGCAGGTAATTCTGATGAAATTCTCTGCGCAGGTTTTTGGTTCATCTTTAACTGGAGCAGCACAAAAGTGGTTTTCAAACCTCCCATCTGGAAGGATCGTAAACTTTGATGAGTTGGCATGCAAATTCATCAAGGCGTTTCCGAGTGGAATCTAGGTCAAGAAAACGGAAGAAACCTTGTTTACCATCAGACAAGGAAAGAGCGAATCGATCAGAGAGTTTCTGAAAAGATTCAACAAAGTAACGATGAAGATAGAGAATTTGGATGAGCAAGTAGCTAAAACTGCTCTATTCATTGGACTCACTAACCGAAAACTCCTGGAGCTATTACTACAGGATATGCCTGCAACTTATGCTGAGTTAGTACAGAGATGCCAAAAGCAGGCTGAAGTCATGGAGATCTTAGATGCACGCCAGGGAGACAATAAAGCCTCCACTAAGGAACAGAAGGCTCCTGAGCAAAAGCAGAAGCCAAAGAAGAATGTTAGCGATTGGGTTGGAAAATCTCAGGCTTGACGGCAGAGATCTCTCGGTAAAAGTGAGTATACTCCATTGAATGATCCTCGGGCTGATATTCTGAATATCATCAAAAGGCGAATATTTTGAAGTGGCCACCAAAAATTCCTTTGAAGCCTGGAGAGCAGCAGGATCGAGAAAAATATTGCCGATTCCACAAGGACTATGGTCATTATACAAATGACTGTCGTCATCTAAAAGCAGATATTGAGAGATTAATATCTCAGGGACATTTGTCCAATTTTGTTAGCAGAAGAAGGGAGGAGCCACGTGAGCCACGCGGGGCTGCCCCTAAAAGGGATCGTTCGGTTAGTTTAGAACGATCAAAGGAGGCTCCGAAGTCTAAGAAAGGAAAGGAAGTGATTGATGCTACTCGATCACCGATCCTTACAATTTTCGAAGGTCCAGAACCTGAATCACTCTGGAGTTTAAAGACAAAATCTAAATTTGTTGGAACCGAAGAGACGCAGAAGCGGAAGAGGCCAAACGGTGAAGATTCTATCACCTTTGGCGAGGAGGATGAAAGAGGTGTTTGTCTACCTCACGATGATGCCATAGTCATCAAGGTAGAGATTTGCGGCCGACAAGTGCATAGAGTTTTGGTTGATACAGGGTCTGCAGCTGACATAATTTCTTATGAAGTGTATCAAAAGCTGAGGGTGGATGAGGACTTGATGGAGCCATCATCCACGCATTTATATGGTTTTGCAGGATCATCTGCAGTGGCGGAAGGATCTCTACAGTTGGACTTATCTATTGGAAGTTTTCCCAAGGAGACGACCATCCGAATCAATTTTATGGTGGTTCGGGAACTGCCAGCTTATAATGTTATCCTCGGGCGACCATCTTTATCTAAGATAGTTGCTATTGTTCGATGAAACACCTGAAGATAAAATTCCAAACTGACATGGGAATTGGTCAAGTTTCCTCTGACCAGAGGATCTCTCGGCAATGTTACGTTGCCTATTTAAAAGACAAGGAAGGCTCGAGGAGGGTGACTACCCTACCTATAGAAATTCAAGATGATCGGGAAGAAGCAGAAATGCAAAGGCCCGAGCCAGTGGAAAAGCTGGAACAAATCCAACAGTGTACTGAGGATGAGAAAAAGATTACTTATATCGGGTCTGAGCAGCTGGAGGAATTCAAGGAAGATGAGTTGAAGTTTTTTCTTCAACAGAATAATGACGTATTCGAATGGTCTGCCGAAGACATGCCAAGAATTGATCGGGCTGTCGCAGAGCACAAACTCTGGATAGATCCGAAGGTGAAACTAGTTATCCAGAAAAGGAGAAATTTCTCCATTGAAAAGTACGAAGCCGTTCGGGGCGAAGTTGAAAAACTGAAGAATTCTGGTTTCATAGAACCAATTGAATGCCCAACGTGGTAATGGTCAAGAAGGCAAATGGAAAGTGGAGGATGTGTACAGATTATACAGACCTCAACAAGGCTTGCCCTAAAGATTGCTATCCGTTGCCTCGGATTGATCTCTTGATAGATGAGACTGCAGGATATGAAACTCCAAGTTTCATGGATGCCTACTCAGGGTATAATCAGATCCTTATGAATAAGGAAGATGAGAAGTTCACGGCTTTCATGACTGATCGTGAAAGCTACTATTACAAAGTTATGCCATTTGGCTTGAAAAATGCAGGAGCTATATATCAGAGGGCCGTCAACAAGATTTTCAAGGATTTAATCGGGAAAAATGTTGAAGCTTATGTTGATGACATGCTAGTAAAGAGCTTTACAAAAGCAAATCATATTGCAGATTTAACTGAGGTATTTTCAGTACTGTGAAAGTATTAAATGAAGTTGAATCCAGAAAAGTGCGCCTTTGGAGTTTCTTCAGGCAAATTTTTGGGTTTCATGGTGTCACAGAGGGGTATTGAGGCTAATCCTGCCAAAATACAAGCTCTAATTGACATGGAAGCTCCCAAAACTGTTCGTGATGTGCAGTGTTTAACAGGGAGAATTGTCGCTTTGAATCGTTTCATCTCCAAGTCTGGAGAGAAATGTTTACTGTTCTTTAAGGCACTCAAAGATTTGAGGGGCAGCAAGGAAGCAAGTGGATTGAAGAATGCCAGAAAGCTTTCGAGGAATTAAAGGAGGCACTGGGACAACCACCACTTTTGTCCCGACCAGAGAAGGGGGAAATCTTACAGCTATACCTAGCGGCGTCCCTTTCAGCGGTCACTGCAGTACTTGTTCGTGAGAAAGATAAGAAACAGTGACCAATTTACTATGTGAGTCACGTATTACTTGATGCGAAGACACAATATTCGTAAATTGAGAAGCAGGCTCTGGCTCTCATGATGGCCGCCAGGAAGCTAAGGCCATACTTTCAGGCTCATCCAATAGAGGTATTTACAGCTTTCCCTCTTAGTAAAGTTCTTAATAAACCTAATTTGTCTGGAAGGATGGTGGCCTGGTCGGTCGAACTCAGTGAGTTCCAAGTGAGCTTTAACCCCAGAACGACAATCAAAGCTCAGGCATTAGCCGATTTTGTAGTAGAAACTACTGCACCAGTGGAGACCACTATTGAAGATCCCATTATACCAACCATTTGGGAGGTATATGTGGATGGCTCAAGTAATAAGGATGGAGCAGGAGCTGGAATTCTATTGAAAAGTCCAGCAGGATTTATCATTCGATATGCTTTGAGATTTGCATTCGAAGCTAGTAATAACGAAGCAGAATATGAAGCCCTGATAGCTGGACTTCGTTTGTCAAAAGCATTGTCCATTGCAGATGTTACTATTTATAGTGACTCTCAACTTATAGTCAACCAAGTCCAGGGGGAGTATGGTATTAAAGAACCTCGCCTGCAGAAATATCAAGAGATTGTGCAGGCATTTCAAAAGCAATTTCGGAATTTGAAGATATCTCAGATTCCGAGGACTGAAAACACAGTGGCAAATGAGCTATCCCGATTAGCTAATGCCAAAGAAAAAAATCTAGACCCTTCGGTCTACATTGAAGAGATAACATTTCCAAGTTATCATGAGAAAGAAATTTCCTATATTGAAGCAGAGCGTTGCTGGATGGATCCGATAGTCGAATATCTGAGAGATGACAAACTACCCGAGGATCTGAAAGAGGCAAGATTGATCAAGATACGATCAACAAGATTTGTCATTCAGAATGGAAGACTATACAAAAGATCTTATTATGGACCCCTTATGAGATGTATAGGTCCTGAAGGAGCAAAATCAGCTTTGGCTGAAGTTCATAAAGGAATTTGTGGGGCTCACATGGGTGGACGAGCCCTGGCACACAAAATTCTAAGACTTGGTTTATATTGGCCTAAGATCCAGGAGGTATGTTCGTTAATGTAGCAATTGTCAAATTCATGCTACGGTATTGAAACTCCCAGTGGAAACCATGACTTCAATTCTAGATCCCATCCCCTTTGCGATGTGGGGAATTGATATCATGGGCAAGTTCACAAAGGCATCAGGCGGACGGGAATATCTGATAGTAGCAATTGATTACTTCACAAAATGGGTTGAAGCCAGTACTCTGGCAACAATCATTGAGAAAAAAGTGGAGAAATTTGTGCTTGTGTCAATCATATATCCCTTTGGGATTCCAAATATTATCGTTACTGACCATGGTACTCAGTTCGACTGTCCACAATTTGAGCAATTTTGTGGAACTTATATGATTGAGCATCGTATGTCCTCAGTGGCATACCCCCAGAGCAATGGACAGGTAGAAGTTACTAACCGAACGCTGCTGGAAGGAATAAAGAGAAGACTAGAAGCTGACAAGGCTTTATGGGTCGAAGAACTTCATAATGTACTGTGGGCTTATAGAACTACGGTTCGAACACCCACAGGAGAAACTCCATTCAGGTTAGCATATGGGTCCGAAGCATTGGCACCTGTGGAGATAATGGCGGGGACATTACGGGATCGAGAGTTCGAGGAAAAAGCGAACGAGCAAGGACTGCTTGATAGTCTTGATTTGTTGGACGAAGTTCGGGCAAAGGCAATAGCACGAACTCAACATTATCAAAGAAGGATAGCATCACATTATAAAACTCGAGTAAAGAATCGTCGATATTTAGCAGGAGATTTGGTGTTGAGAAACACCTTAGCTTCCGACCCACGCCACCAAAGAAAATTGGACCCTTCCTGAGAAGGACCTTATATGGTTGTAAAACCAGTTGGTTCAGGAGCTTACAAGCTGAAGAACATCAACACCCAGAAAGAGTTGGATCGTTCGTGGAATGCCAGGCATCTCAAATTTTTTTATCCTTGATGATGATTTCAATTTTGTTCGTGATGTAACCATTTTCAACTCAATCAATGCAATTATTGGCTTTCAACAAATTACCTTTTGATTGGGGGGCATCATACACCACATTCAAGAACAAGATCCGACTATAAGGCATCGGTTTAAAACCCGAGTGAGTTCCTTCAAGACTTATTGTATTTCTCAGGAAATCTTTAAGTAAAGGCATCGGTTTAAAACCCGAGTGAGTTCCTTCAAAGACTTATTGTATTTCTCCGGAAATCTTTAAGTAAAGGCATTGTTCTAAGCAACTAAGACCTAGTGCAACAACGGTTCAAGTGACTAGCAAAGTTCGGGATGAAGTTAATTTCTTATTTCTTCAAAAGACTGAAAGAGGCCAATCTTTACATCAATGAGATTACAAGAGTTGGATACAATCTTCGGTCAAAAAAGAAAGTCATCATCGGTGATAATTAAGAAGTCATACAAGATCAGCACAACTTTGCTAGAACAAACACATGAGCCAAGCATCGGTATGGATTCAAGAAAAAGAAGAGGAGAAATGAGGATTACAAAAAGCATTTCAGTATGTATTAAATCCTCTACAATTTCATACTCTTTGTCCAGCTTGTCCAGAAGAAGTATGGTCCTCGACCAAACTTGCATTCAAGGCGAGTTCTTCATAATTGAATCCTTCCAGGGGAGAATAAACAGGAGAATCTTCCAGATAATGCATAATATCTGGATCAGAAGGCGGAGGATTAGTCTTATTTTTGGTTCAGTCAAGAGAAGGAAGACCCAGGTTGGTAAACACTTCAGGATGGCAAACAGCATTGTAGGGAGTCGTGTCAAAATGAGGATTTTTCCTTAATATCAATTCCCATACTTCGTTCTCACCGTCTCAGTACGCCTGCAAGTTATAAGCATTCAGCATATCAACAAAGGGCTTACTGTGTAAATACTTGAAGACGCAGGCTCTGTGAACGTCAGTTGGAAGGGATTCGGGCAAAGGAATGACAGCTTGCCTTTGAGGTAACGCTTCAGATCCTTTGGCTCCTGACTTTCCAACTCCTCACTCCAGTTGCCGGATCTTCTCCTTGGCATCATCCAAGTCTGACTGGAGATGATCGATCACCGAATTCTTTTCTCCTGCAACCTCCCAAGCTAATTTCCTAAGGCGAGCAATCTCAGCGTCTTTAGCTTTAGAGATTTCCCGAAGCTTGGAAACTTCATTGCTCAGCTTACTGAGCCTAGAGGCTGCTTCCACTTGGTTGTGGAAGTTACCAATAAGACTCCTGCAAACAACTTCCGAGTTAAAAAGGAGCAGAAGAGTAACCTTTAAAATCAAAAGATAATGAAGAAAGACTTACATCACCATTGACTTCATAAAGACCTCGTCTGGAAGTTTGGAAAGAACTGCGCTCTCAGAAGTCATTTGAGCAGCAGTGCACCATTCCATCGCTTTGTTAAACTCGTTTGACACTAATTCAAGCGAAGGATGAGAAGGATGAGCTACATCAAGAGAAGGATGAGTTGCATCACTTGCCAACCGAAGACGCTTCCTAGTGGCAAAATCCTCCGGCTCCAAACGAGAGGTAGAGGATGCCAAACAAGCTCTAGAGTTGGAAATAGAAGCAGCACCTGTTGGGACCACACCTTCATCAGATGCCAACATAGTTGCCTCAGATGCCCGAAGAGTCTCCTTCGGGGATGCACGAACGGTCTCTACAGCAGGGGCATCAGCAGCGCCATCAACAATGGAGTGATCAAGATCTTCCTGGGAAGAACGGGCGATCACTTCAGGCAGAAGAGACGTAGGGGTGACATCAGTAGAAGCTATGGGAATCTGACTTGAAGATTCACCAACAGCAGTCGCCTTACGTTTAGAGGATTCACCAGATGAAACCACCTCACTGGTCCCATCCACCGCCGATGGAACGATTTTCTTACAAGATTTCGCTCTGATAAAGTTCAGATCGATTCTGGGAGCCACTGTGTCACAGGAAAAAGCCGTATCAATACAAAAAATCAACAACGCAAGAAATGAAGGAAAACCCTAGTTCTCCGGTCGATATGCATTACTCAGAATACCCATTAAATAAACCCCAAGTATTACTACTGTGCAGTTTACTCAGGGGAAAGGGGAAGAGATTGGTGATAGCAAAAAGCTCACTTGTTTAGAAGCTGATAGAGTTATTGTTGGAGTACGAGGAATACGGAAGCAAGAAGGAGGACGCAATGTCGCTTTTGCAAATCTAACTTGCAGATAGCAGGATAGAAGGAGAGTACCCTCGAAGGCTTTAAATAGCCTTAGGTATTAAGACGACGGTTGAGAGCCAAAGGCAACCAATGGCTCAGATCGAAAAAATGCTTCGAAATCTTCAACAAGCAAGATCAACGATCAAAAGGAAGCCACATGGAAACAAGCACCTGATACGAGAATACCTCCAACCGTCGCTCCGCCATTGGGATAATGGATGTATTACCAATTCATTGGAAACAGTGAATGGTATACCAAAGCAAGAAAACGTTTGGACTTCGCAGGTAGCAGAAGGGAAACGTGTAGACTTTGCAATAAATGAAGGAGTAAGGAAGAATAAAGGCTAAGGCATCTTTCCAAACCATCTCTTCATGGTATCTTTACAAGATTATCATTCGTCGAGGAATGTGAAGTTAAGTGATAAGTTTTATCATTTATATTTTGATATTCAAGACAAGCTTTCGATAGGAGACGAGGAAGTATTAAGGCAAACATGGAAGAAGTATCTATTCATTAACAAGGAGGTCAATCTTTACAAAAAAAAAAAAGATAACTCCCTAAGCCTCTTCCTCATTGTTGCTCGAGGAGCGCTGTACAGGAGAGCTTTTCTCAGGATCCTGAGAAGAGCCTTCCTCAGGATTGTCGTTGTCAGAGTCCTCTTCAGCAGCAGCCTGTGACTCGGCCTGTGACTTTTCCTCTTGGAGTGGCGGTTCATCAGCAAGATATTCCTCATATTTTGGGTCAGCTGAAAAAGGATCATCCTCTTCCCGAGCCCAGTCAGGGAGATCCATGTCTAACTTCTCGAAGACATCTTTGTGACACACCTCACGAAAGGGAGCAGTATCGAAGGAAGGGATGGATTCAAGAATTTTTTTCCCAGACGTCATTTGCCCCAAACGGTAGGCTTGGATGTTGAAGGCACCCAGCAGTTTGGAGAAAGGTACGCTGTTCAGGTACTTCCGAACACAATCCTTTTGAAGCTCTGGCTTGATATGCTCGGGCTTGCTAGGAATCGCCAACTTCAAGTATTCTTCATTCTCTGCACACTTAAATTCAAGTCTGTCACCGAACAATGTGGCAGCTGCTTTCTGCTTCTTAGCCTCGCTCTCGGCAGCAACAGTGCGAGCCGTTGAAGAGTCGAGGGCCTCCTTTAGGGAATTCATTTCCTCGTCATGCTTTCTTTGCAGCTCCTTGGCAGCTACCGTCAGCCGGTCTATCTCAGAATTGGCCTTGGCCAAATTCTCTTCACAGGTCTGCAGCAAGGAGCCATTGCGGCCAACCCGGCTCAATGCTTCCATGTGCTGATAAAAGCTCAACACAACATTCTTGGGGAAGAGGAGATTATCAGAAGAAGTCATAAGAGATTATGAAAAAGTGAACGAGCAGGAAGACCGGTACCTTGTGGACTGACTAACAAGGGCGTCATCGTCCAGGGCTTCAAATTTCCGACGATCAGAAGGTATAAGACTGAGGGAGCTCCATTCTGCAGCTTTCTCAGGGTCTTGTGTCACCCTATCGGTCAGCTTCAGGGTCCACTGAGGGGTGAAGACCTCACAATCCTCGGAATTTTTGGATTTTTTATGGGAGGAAGCATCAACTATATCGTGCTTCCTTTTGGTTCTAGCGGAGGAGGAAACATTTGACCTCTCCACCATCGGTTTCTTCCCTTTACCCGAAGCATCAGCCACAGGCTTGATGTTCTTGATACCCCTGTAAGAAGGGTCGGGAGAGGGAACAGAAGCTTCTTGATTAGTGGTTAAGGCTCTGGGTGACCGTTGCTCAGCTGTCACAATGGCCCTAGCGGCCTTCACCCGCGGGTTCTCAGGGTTCATTCTTGGAGGCACTGCAAAGAAGAATAAGAGTCAGAATTATGAAAAGACGTATCACTTCAGTAAAATTAAAGGATGATGGTTAGAAGCTAACAATGAGCCAAGCCCCAGTACTGAAGGATGGAGTTATACTCCACCTCAAGTCCATGTATCTCCTGATACCATGGAATTGATTTGATCTTCCTGATGGCCGCCTCGTCTTCTTTGGATAAGGGAATGCCCCGGTTACTTTCAGAATAGGAAGTACACTGTTTCCAGACGGTCGGGAAGTTGAGATCTGACTGAGGCGCTCGACAGAAGAAGTATCGTTCGCGCCATCGTTTGTGATTGGAAGGGCAAGTTCCTTTGGCAAGAATGCTGCCCCTCCAATCAAGTTCAGCCTTATTGCGTTTGGAAAGAAAAACCCAGCCGGGAGGATGGGAGATAGAAATAATATGAAAGTGCACAAAAAGAGAAAGAGATGGCGTAACGCCAAGTTCAAAACACAAACCCAAGAAGTCGACGATGAGACGCCAGCTATTGGGAAGGAGCATTCCAGGGCAGATGTCCCAATGATTCAGAATGGATGAAAACAAAGGATTGAAAAAAGGAAAGCGAACCCCGCTTTCCAGTGCATCTATGTATAGGGAAAACTCGCCCGAAAGGGTTGAATCAACCCTCTCATCAGAATGGGGAGCCCTAATATGATAAGAAGAAGGAAAATCAAAATCCTGGATTGCTGAAAGAAGGGTTTCCTCCTTGTAAGCGAAGGGGATAGAGCCAGGTCCGCCATTAGACCTGGAGGTTTGTTTTGACTGCCTAGAAGACTCGACAGTCACCCTAGGAGTTTTGGAAGATCCAGACTCAGGAAGGGCGGAGGAAGTTTTAGCTTTTCTCCCTAAACTTTTTTGGGAAACTTCAGCAAATTCGCGTTAGAGGACAGTTAGGGTTTTGTTATCACTATCCGACTGTTTGGAAGGAAGGGAAGCAAAAGCTTCGTTACCACTACTATTACTGGCACTGGGTACCAGAGAAACCCTATTATCTGCCATTACTAGTTTCAGTAAGGTACAAAAAGAAAAAGACTGGAGACAGGAAGTTTAAACTTTGCAAAAGGATCAGTAAACTTACTGATTCAGCGAAGCAAAGGCTCGAGAGCGAGAAGGCGTGAAGCAGACGACGAAGGATCAAATTCCAGACAAGAAGAATGAAACCTACGAAGACAATGAACCGCTTTTAAAACACCCGCACGAGTGTTCGGGGATCTGAACAATCGAGATTGATTCAACATCAATGGTTGAGATTAGAAGACGTTTTGAAAGTTTGAACTCATGAATCAAAAACAGGCGTTCGAAAACCGTCGCTTAGATTACGTGAGCCACGATAGGTCGACTGCAAAGAGACACGTGGCATTGCCCTCACAACGCTCGAGGAAAGTGACCACTGCATTAAATGTGATATGACATTTAATGGGATACGCAGAGACTATTGCCTGACGAAGAACCCAGTTAAAAACCAAGCCCTCGGGATAGACCGAACGCTTGGTCTGGGGGGCTTGTGATACGGAGGAAACATGATTGAACCGGGTTCATACTCGATTTGACCCTCGACCCCAGTCGAGACGGAGGGAACCGACTTGCTTCCGAGCGAACCGGATCCAGAAGATAGCTTGCTGAGGAAGAAAACTAAATCAGCTACCAGCATGCCCTAATCCGACTTATGGATTAGGTTAATTACCCTAATGACGGCAGACACAAATTGGCGGCTGCCACTTATCATCATTGAAGGGATAATCATCAAATAACCTGGAGGTTATCTTAGGAGTCCTCTACTAGGTCAAACTAGTAGAAGTCTATCGCTCAACGGATCTAACTGTTAAGATCCAACGACTACCCGAAGAAGGCTCGAGTGCATCTAATGAAGGAGATTCGAAGGTACACTCTATATAAACCTTACTTGCCTACGAGGTGAGGGGGACTCAGATCCACATACACACTGGTAGACGTAAACTATCAGAGGCGTACAATCTAGATCACTTTTCCCGTTTTTCCTTAGCTTTGTACTTCTAGCAGAGCCGTTTGTGATTAAGTTCATCGACTGACTTAGCCTTCGGAGGTGGACTCCCGACCCCCGCGATTGGGCCACGTCTGACGCTTTCGTTTTGCAGGTCATCACAAGGAGATCTAAGGGCTGACCACATTTTGGAAGCATCAGAGAGGAATTTGAGGAGGGATAGTTAGTTCTTCATTGATTCATACTCTGCAATACAGTCTTATTGATAGAGGAGAATAATTCTCTGTGTTGGAATTTATTAATATAATTAATAAATTAAATGCCCAATTACAAATTTGGATATTCACTATTAGGGCGGTTACAAAATAGGGTTATTTATTTTGGTAATCACCGCATAAGTGAGTGGGTTTACATTACGTAAGTTTTCAAAGAAAAGGAGGCGGCTCCTATCTCTCCCTCTCTCCAAGAAACGCAGGAAGGAGAAACCTAGTGGAGGTTTCCTTCCTTTGCCTTAGATCTCTCTTCCATCATTTTTCCACACGGCATTTGGGTTGTGGAAATACTTCCCTTTCCTTGTGATTGTAGAATCATCCCGGTAGAGATTTGGTGGTGGAACGAGATCGTGGATCCAGATTTACTTCCGCTGCGAATACTTCACAAAAGGGAAAACGAATCTAGGTAAGGAATCTTTCCCCTGTCAATAGAGACCAGCATACATAGAGTTAGATTCATTCATTCATCGCTTGTCTCATGTCATATTGCATTTATGTTTGTTTTGGAAATCCTGCCATTTATGTTATTATGGATTTTAACTGCCTTACTGAGTTTCTTTGAAACTCATTCCTTTATTGTACAATGTTTGTTAGACTATCCTGCAGGTACTGAGTACTATGACGGTCCCTATGAAGAAGCGCAAGGCGAAGAGGCATATCTCCAGGAAGGTGATTGCGGTTACCACAATTACACTGAAGATCCCGCGAGTGGTTATGCTCCGTACGATGCTTAGTCCGACCATTGAGTGGAAGCGTCCTTGTGCTATTTATGAGATTTACACTTATAAGGATGTTGTCTATAAAGTGGAGAACAATTTAGTTACCCAATGTACTTGCTACTGGGATTAGATTTTGTCTAGTTTATTATCTTTTAGAGCTACTTTTCCGCTGGTTGTAAAGTGGGATTTTTGCCTCACTTTGCTTATCTGTTTGATACTCTGATTATATCTATCATTCTGATTCATTTATGATTCATTCTTTCTTTATTGGATCTATGGTTTATCTTCCGCACTTTTATTATGATTGTTCATGATTATGTTATTGTTTATGTGGGAGGCTGATCACTCGATACCTGATCTTCGGGCTTTGGATCACACTCTCGGGTATGCCGGATAGGGTACCGGCCGGGAGGACGTGATGATTGGTATCGAGCCCAAGGTTCGAGGAGATCCTAACCACAAAAGACAATAACTCGAACATTCCCGAGTCATTGATCTGAAATGACCCTTCTACTCTTAGAAGTGAATAATAGAACACTGAATTAGAAACTTAACCTTTGAGGCATAACAGAACATTTCGAATAACATACCATAATTATACTTGAACAAATGTCACTAATGCAAGGAAAAGAAAGGTGCATAATATACAATAATTAAGTGAAACAAAATGAACTTCATTAATTTCAAAAGTTTTTACAACGATTACATCTGAAATGCATAAATGGAAATCCTAGACAGTCTATCTAGGTGATCTTCTCCGATCTCTCGTATGCTCCGAACTCCTCCGCTAGCCGAGTCACCCGATGCTCTATTCTATCCCGTCATGACTCCATCCTCTCGTACATCTGCTCCCGTCCGACCTCCATCCTCTCTAGCATGGAAGTCATCGATCTCATCCGTGCTCCAAGATCCGAAGTCTCCGGAACCGCATGTGAAGGGCCACCCGCCTCGAAGTGTGATGAAGGAAACTCGTGATGCACGAGCTCAGCCTCGTGCATATCCGCATCATCTCCGGCCCGATCATCACTATCAGGACCGATATCCTCTCCTCCATCCTCCGACCCCCGATCCTCATCCTCTCGATTCATCATCATCCTCACCCTCCGGACCAGGAGATCTCTCCGATCGCCGTAGTCTCATCCGACGAATGGTCCGAGTCCCAATAGAGTTTCCCCGTGAACCAGTGTCCACCGGTGTATCCTCGAAACTCACCCCCGAAATGCCCGAAGATCAAAGTCGGTAGCCTCCCATAGCAAAGGTTCCGCATGCTAGGCCGCAGAACTAAGTCCAAGATGACCCGCTGAATGATGTAGGAGAGATCGATCTCGAAGCCCATGTAGATGCGGTATATGACTAAGGCCTCCATCACCGTGACCCGGTGGTGATGTCCGGCTTTCGGCATAATGTTTCGGCCGACTATACGACCGATAATCCGTGCAGAGTCCGTCATCCGTCCGCTGGTCCACGGAGTGAAGCATCGACGGCTATCCCATAGCGTAGAGCATATCTTGCGTAGCTCGTACGGCATCGGATGGCTGTCCAGATCCGCCCTCGCAGGTATCCACACACACCGCCGTGGATAGTAAGGAACCCGCAAGATCTCAGCCGTTGTCCGGGTGGAGAAGCGAATCCGAGTCCGGGAAGACCCCGCTCCCGAGGACAAGTCTAAGCCGATGTCCTTGGCGTCGAGCCTCCTCTCGTGTAGGTAAGGTTGCCGAAGAACAACCTCACTAATTCCGGTATACCGGCAGATCCTCGGTGAAGAGATGAGTCCACCGCAATGTGTCGAATCTCCGCCGGATCCTAAAGGCTCGAGCTGGCGTAAGTGAAGTAGACGTCCCATCTCGATATTGCAAGAACCGAAGTAGGCCTCGTACATGAACTCGGCCCGAGGTGTGTCAAACATGTCCGGTCTCCCTAACCTCCCGTCTAGGCTCGAAGGAACCTGACCTCTGCCCCTAAGAGCACCTACAATGCGACCACGACCTCTACCTCGTCCTCGCCCTCCCCTCTGCATAGTGGATATCTATGAAAGAGACAAGAGACAATTCCAGTTAGTGCTACCTTAAGATTTGAGCCAAAAGGGTATTTTCGTAATTTTTTGGAAAATTTCAAATTTGGGGGAAATTTGATTTGAACATACTAGCATGTGCGCAATACTTGGAATTTCATGTTTATGAAGTTCGTTTGATGAAAATCGATCGAAAACTTGGATTAAAGCGAAAAATTCAGCAAGAAGGAAATTTGGGGATTTTGCAATTTAGGTCAAAATTGGATTTTTGAAAAGTTGAAATTGGTTAAATCAAATTGTATGGACCTATCTACAATGTCATCTTGAGCATGTAGCATTTGATCTCGTGCGAAAATTTCAAGCGGTTTGAGGGAAAACATAATTTTTTTCTAAAGATATCGATTTCGGTATAAAAACATTGCGAGATGAGCACCAATATGTTAAAACTTGTTGTCTATGCATGGCATTGTGTTTAAAACCTAGGGAATATGTTTCTAAGCATTCCTAAGCATGATTTCTAGCATTGGATACAAGCAAAGCATGGTTTTAATTGAAATGCAAGCATGAGAAGATGAAAATGGAAGAAAGAATAAGAGATTTACCTTGTTTGTGATGATTGTGTGTTGTGGTGTTGTTGTTGAAGCACCAAATCACCTCAAGAACACTTGTGAGAACTCTTGGAGACTTTCCCTAGAGCTCTCTCACCTTTGGAAGAAGTTAGAATGAGGTTGGAATGTGAAAATGAGGCTTATAATGCGAATTTTCGCATTTGCCCGCATTGGTCGACTCATTGGTCGATCGGGTCGATCAACCAATCACTCGACCAATGGTCACAGACCTCATTTGCTGTTGAATTTTTGGAAAATGTGATTTTTGCCTTATGGATTATTGTTTGATGACTATATGGATATATTTGAGCATGATTTAAGTTTTCAAATCATTTGGACTTGTGGTTTATGTTGAAACTTCGAAATTCGGTATTTCAATGTTCTCGGTTTTGCAGAATGGTTACTCTGAGAAGTGGGCGTGGTGAATCCAGTGGTCAAGGAGGTGGTGAAATACCTCAAGGAGGTGGTGAAATACCTCATGGAGGTGGTGAGATACCAAATGTTGATCAGGGTACCCATGAGATACCTGGTGCCCCGAATGTTGGAAGTTTCCGAGATATTGCCAATATTATGGGCAATATGATGCAGCAGCAAGCAGCTCAGTTCAACCAGATGTTGGTGGGTTTCATGACTCGCATAATGAGACCCGAGCTGGTGCTAATGTGAATCCTCATGCCACAGTCCCGAATGCGGGAGGTTTAGCTGAACTCCTCATACTCGCCTCGATGGAGAGTTTTCGAAGATGCAAGTACCCACTTTCACCGGAGTTACCAAGGACCCCTTGTTTCCTAACAAGTGGCTTCGTGAGTTGGAGAAGGCTTTCCAACATCTGCAATGCTCGGAAGCTCGAAGATTCTCGTTTGTTGAACATAAGTTACAACAAGAACCCGATGCATGGTGGATCTCCACTCGGCCTGTTTTGGAAGGTTTGCATGCAGGAGTTGTAACTTGGGAGTTGTTCAAAGAGGCTTTTTGTATGAATTACTTTCCCGAGGCGGTAAAAGATGCGAAGGAAGCTGAGTTCATGATTCTTACTCAAGGATCTCTGTCTCGTGTTGGAGTACCAACAGAAGTTCGAGGAGCTTCATTTCTTTGCTCCGCATTCTCTCGAAGGATGACCTCGCGAAAGCAAAGAAGTTCTTCAAAGGATCGCGCCCCGCCATTAAAGCTTACCTCACAGTCCAGCCTATAGTGAGCTATGCTCAAGTGGTGCAGAACTCGAAGAAGTTGGAAGAAACAGAGAAGGAAAGTGCTCGTGTGCAAAAGCCCCGGCAATCAAGGAATTCTGGTTTGGTGGATCGTAATGACCGTCGTTTTGTGAGACCTACACCCTACCCCACTCCTACCTTTCGGACTAAGAGTGTAGGTCGAACACGGGTTTTCAGCAGCCCGGCCAGTTTAGACAAGATGGCGGAAACCGACCACCAGCAAGTGCAAGTGCAAGTGCAAGTGCAAGTGCAAGGCCTTTTGTTCGAAGCCCCTCTGTTGCAGCCACCCCCGTTGGATCCAAAGAATCCTGTTTGCTTCTACCGCAAGCAAGCTGGTCATTTCGCTCGTGCCCTGTCCGGGCGGCTCGCCCAAAGAGCCCGCCCCCAAGTGGTGAAGAGTGCTCCTCGCTCCTCCCTCCGGTAGAGTTTTCAGTATTTCCAGTGCTTAAGCGGATCCAAGCCATGAAGTGATTACAGGTACATTGTTAGTTGCTTCTATTTCGCATTTGTCTTATTTGATACGGGTGCATCTCATTCGTTCATGTCATCTCGCATTCATCAAGAAGACTAACCTAATCCCCGAGAAGTTGTCTAGTTGTTTATTGATTAGTACACCTACGGTCCTGTTGTGAAACTAGATAAGGGGTTATCTAAATGTCCTGTGTTGATTGGTGAGAAGAACTTGGAAGCCAATTTTGTAATTCTTGACATGAAGGACTTCGATGTTATTTTGGGAATCGATTGGTTGACAGCCCACAAAGCTGTGTTCCTTTGTTCCCCAAAGAAGATTCAGTTCCATATTTGTGGAAGTCCGGTCTTTGAATCTCAGGGTGAAAAGAGAAGGGTTTGTAAGAAGGTGCTGTCTGCATTGATGCAAGTCTATGCCCTAGTGGATGATGCTTCATCTGAAGGAAAGGGTATAGTGGAGAAAAGAGTCGATGAAGTCGAGTTGTCTGCGACTTTGTTGATGTCTTCCCCGATGATCTATCGGGAGTGCCTCCAGACAGGGATGTCGAGTTTTCTATTGATCTCGTCCCTGGTGCCGCTCCGATATCTAAAGCTCCGTATAGGATGGCTCCTACTGAGTTGAAAGAGTTGCAAAATCAGTTGAATGAGCTCATTGATAGAGGTTTCGTACAGCCTAGTGTGTCACCTTGGGGAGCTCCGGTCTTGTTTGTCAAGAAGAAAGATGGTAGTATGCGCTTGTGCATCGACTACCGTGAGTTGAATAAGTTGACTATCAAGAATAGATATCCGCTGCCCAGAATTGATGATCTCTTCGATCAGTTGAAGGGTGCAGTTGTATTCTCAAAGATTGACTTAAGGTCCGGATATCACCAATTGAAAGTGAAGTCTAGTGATATCTTCAAGACAGCTTTCCGAACGCGGTATGGTCACTATGAGTTTAGAGTCATGCCCTTCGGATTGACCAATGCTCCTGCAGGTGTTCATGGACCTCATGAACCGAGTATTTCATGATGTGCTTGATAAGTTTGTGATTGTTTTCATTGATGACATCTTGATCTATTCGAAGAGCGAAGAAGAGCATGCGAGTCATCTAAATTTCACTTTGCAAAGGTTGCGAGAAAAGAAGTTGTTCGCTAAGTTTAGCAAGTGTGATTTCTGGCTTAAGAGAGTGGTATTCCTTGGTCATGTGGTTTCAGCCGAAGGTATTCGTGTCGATCCTGAAAAGGTCCAAGCTGTGGCTGATTGGGAAAGACCGAAGTCAGTAACGGAAATAAGAAGTTTTCTTGGATTGGCGGGTTACTACCGAAGGTTTATTGAGAATTTTTCTCGGTTGGCTGCTCCTATGACTAAGTTGACCAGGAAAGAAGAAAAGTTTGTTTGGTCTGACGCCTGTGAGAAGAATTTCCAAGAGTTGAAAGATAGATTGACAAGTGCCCCGGTTTTGACTATACCTGATAGTTCCGGTGGTATGACAGTTTATACCGATGCGTCAAAGATTGGTTTGGGTTGTGTACTGATGCAACATGGCAAGGTCGTAGCCTATGCTTCTCGGCAATTGAAAGATTATGAGCGGAATTACCCCACTCACGATCTAGGACTTGCCGCCGTTGTCTTTGCTTTGAAGATTTGGAGACATTACCTTTACGGTGAGAAGATTGCCATTTTCACGGATCATAAGAGTTTGAAATACTTCTTTACCCAAAAGGAGTTGAACATGAGACAAAGGAGATGGTTGGAACTAGTCTCCGATTATGATTGTGATATTCAATATCACCCTGGGAAAGCAAACGTTGTTGCTGATGCTCTTAGTAGGAAGAACCAGAAGAAGACTTTGGATTTGAATGCTTTGAGTTTACCATTGTGGTCTTCTATTGAGAGTTTTGATTTGGAAATCGTCCCTGAGAATTCTGATTTTATTCTTTCTCGCCATGACGGCAAGATCTGGTCTTAGAGATAAGATTGTTGCTCTACAGAGTTCTGATCAAGAGCTTTTGATCAAAGTTGAGAAGATTTCTTCGAATCTTGAGTCGGACCCCGACTTTGGTATATCCATGGATGGTGCTTTGTTGTTTAGAGGAAGACTGTGTGTGCCTGCAAATGAAGAAATTAAGAAAGAAATATTGAAGGAAGCACACCAATCAGTCTTTACTATACACCCGGGAAGCACCAAGATGTACAAGGACTTGAAGGAACATTTTTGGTGGATTGGTCTGAAGGCTGATGTTGATGATTTTGTTGCCAAGTGTGAGACTTGCCAACGTGTGAAAGCCGTTCGACAACCTCCATCTGGATTACTTCAGCCTCTTCCTATTCCTAGTTGGAAGTGGGAGGATATCTCCATGGACTTTGTGACTAGCTTGCCTCGGACAAGTAAAGGCAATGACACTGTGTGGGTGATTGTTGATAGGTTGACCAAATCAGCCCACTTCATTCCTATGAAGATCACTCATACTCTGGATAAGCTAGCAAGGCTTTATGTGGATAATGTGGTTCGTCTGCATGGTGTGCCATTGAGTATTGTTTCGGATCGTGATCCTAGGTTCACCTCAAGGTTTTGGAATAGTTTGCAGAAGGCCTTGGGAACCCAATTGAACTTGAGTACAGCTCATCATCCACAGTCTGATGGACAATCTGAGCGGACAATTCAGACATTGGAAGACATGCTCAGATCTTGTGTGGTGGATATGGGTGGTAATTGGGATGAACACCTAGCTTTGGTTGAGTTTGCCTATAACAACAGTTATCAAGCAACAATAGGCATGGCTCCATTCAAGGCTTTGTATGGCAGTACTTGTAGGACACCTTTGTACTGGACTGAGACAGGTGAAAGAAAAGTCTTAGGTCCTGAAATGATTGAAGCTACGAGTGCTATGGTAGATATGATAAGAGAAAGGATTAAGTCCGCCTAGTCAAGACAGAAATCTTATGCTGATAAGAGAAGGACCGATTTGGAATTTCAAGTTGGAGAGAAAGTATTTCTGAAGGTTTCACCAATGAAGGGTGTGATGAGATTCAATGTTAAGGGAAAGCTTAGCCCTCGTTACATTGGACCTTTCGAGATTTTGGAAAAGGTTGGACCTGTTGCGTATCGATTAGCATTACCTCCGCCTCTTGCTGGTGTTCACAATGTGTTTCATATTTCGATGCTCCGAAAATACATAGAGAATCCGGAACACATTTTGCAGCAAGCACCTGAAGGACTTAGTGCTGATTTGACCTACGATGAAGAACCGGCCGAAATCTTGGATAAGAAGGACAAGCAGCTGCGGAATCGCACCATCCCTTTGGTGAAGATTCGGTGGAAGAATCATACCCCTGAAAAAGCTTCTTGGGAGAAGGAAGAAGACATGAAGGAGAAGTTTCCTTACCTCTTTGGAAGCACAGGTACGCTTTCAATTTCGAGGATGAAATTTCTTTAAGGGGGGGAGAATGTAAAACCCAGCCCTAACCTTGACCCGGGAACCTTGTTATTTGTAGGTCCGATGACCCGGAGTAAAGTAAGAAGTCAGCTTTGGGCCATCCCAGTGGAGGACTTGGTGTCTGGCTTTGAATCCATGAGAGTTGATGATGAAGTTCTATTTATGGAAACTGAATCTTGATGAAGATCGGATTAGTTGATGGACTTGGAGTGCTCTCTATCTTGGTTTGAAGGCATTTCTACCTATTAGGTAAGTCACTTGACTTGTGTGCAAAACCCCTTTAGGATTGGATTTGATCTGGGCCTTCAATTCCCTGTTTTGGATTTGCTGTCAGCATTGGTCGACTGATTGGTCGACTGGGCCAGTCGACCAATCCACTCGACCAATGAGTGTTGTCTTTGGCAATTAGGTTTTTCTTGCTCTATTTAAGTCCAATCTCGAGTCCACTTCGTATTTGCTGCCTCCAAACTCTTTGGAACGAACCAAAGACCTCTGCAAGTCATCTCCCTTGCATCCTTGGTGTTTTCTTGACGGATCTTCGTCGAAACTCTTCCTTTTGCATCAAAAGGTATGTCTACTCTCTCTTCTTCTCCTCCATCTTTGTATTTTCTTTCCTTTTTGAGTTGAGACAGTTGAGGAGATGCTGCATTCTCTGTTGCAAACATCTTTGGACTTGTTCTCATGATCATCCTAAGGATTAGAGGCTAGAACAATGATCTTAACCAAGATCATTGCAAGCTTTTGAAGGAATCATGATCAAACCATGATCTAACCTTGTTAAACTTCTGATTTGAATTCTGATCTCCTTGGATCTTCTATTTTGATCATGTTAGTAGTTAATTACTGTGTTTTCTTTTCATGATCCATGATCTATCAATCTCTAGTTGTTCTCTTCTACCATACTATGTGTTCTTCATGAATCATGGTAGTTACATATATGGTAGGTTTTATTTCCTTATTTAGATTTATGCTTCTAAGCCTATTTCCTTTAAGATCTAAGTATGTTTTCATGATACCTTTACCTGAAGCAATGATTCATCCTCCTATTGTTCTTGTCTTTGATTTCTATTTCGAATTCATCAAGATCCATGGTTGATCTAATTATGGTAACTTTTTGTTTCCTAATTTGGATCTTGATGTCTTGATTTGATTAGTGTTTTGAGGTCCCCTATATGTTAGAATACTACTGATGTAGTTTACCCCTTGATTAGTACCCTTTTGAACCACCAAATTCGGATTTCATATCTTAAAACTCTGTTTTTTTTAGGTTATCGTCTGCATTGGTCGATCGATTGGTCGACTGGACCAGATCGACCAATCCACTCGACCAATGAGTTCAAAGCAACTCCGGAATTGGTCTGTGTTGGATGTTTTGGTATCTTTTCTGTTAGGGATCTTTCCTAATATGTTGTATATACTTGTTTAGGACCTTCTTCTCAAGTTTGCCAAGATCTTACTTGACTTCTTAGGATTCCTTTGCGAGTTATAAAAGGTAAGGATGGTTATTTCCTTAATTACATAGATAGCATGAATCTAGTTTCTATATTTGAATATCATTGACATGTTTCCTAAATTAGATTCTTACAATGATATACTACTGTTGTATAACCTTGATTACAGTAGCATTACTTGTTTATGATTAATTGATTCATGAATGATTTACTTACCAATTATATACAAGTTGATTGTACTTATTGATTTCTTTCCATATATGAAGTTACCATATATGTGATGATATGAATTGATGCATGTGTATGCTTAAGTATGGTTTGGAAAGGAGAGGTGTCCCTTTGACACTTCTGTCCTTGGACTACTACGGGAATATTATGGGATGTTTCCGGAGATGCCCTCTGGACACCTTCCTAAACTGTTGGATGACATATCTAGGATTGTCTAGTAGTGTTTGGCTAGGATGTCCTGTTATGTCAAACCCTAATCGGAGGGGTATTGAGACCGAACGACCCGTGGTAGCAATGGGGATTCATGGGCGCTCAAGACCGGTAACCAACCCGTGAGAGGACAGGAATCACATTGTGGGGGCCATTTATTGGTAGGGTTGCATATGGTTAGACTTGGGCTCACGGGCGCTTAAGACCGGTAACCAACCCGTGAGAGGACGTGAGAGCTTCCCGTTTACCATATGTGGATGATCAATAGGGTTGATGAGTCCGTAGTCAGGGACTATGAGGACTCTAGTGTGAAGGATACCGGAAAGGATCGTCGTGGGGACGAGGAATGGACGTATCTGGATCGACTTGATGTAACTAAGTAGAAGACTTGCATTTGGCTAGGTTTTACCCCGACATGCGCCAAGATTTATGCCAAATGGTTGTGAGAGAGTGTGTTGACTTAACCCCCGCCATGGTTTGTCCTGAGGGATGAAGGACCCATTACCAATTGGCTGCTCAAGACCGGTGAAATGATCCGTGAGAGAATCCAAGATATCTTAAATGGTTGAGGATGTGAGCGGACCTTCCTAAAGAAGTACGGTGCTATGACTTAAAGCATGTCTGCCAATAGAGACCAGCATACATAGAGTTAGATTCATTCATTCATTGCTTGTCTCATGTCATATTGCATTTATGTTTGTTTTGGAAATCCTGCCATTTATGTTATTATGGATTTTAACTGCCTTACTGAGTTTCTTTGAAACTCATTCCTTTATTGTACAATGTTTGTTAGACTATCCTGCAGTACCGAGTACTATGACGGTCCCTATGAAGAAGCGCAAGGCGAAGAGGCATATCTCCAGGAAGGTGATTGCGGTTACCACAATTACACTGAAGATCCCGCGAGTGGTTATGCTCCGTACGATGCTTAGTCCGACCATTGAGTGGAAGCGTCCTTGTGCTATTTATGAGATTTACACTTATAAGGATGTTGTCTATAAAGTGGAGAACAATTTAGTTTCCCTATGTACTTGCTACTGGGATTAGATTTTGTCTAGTTTATTATCTTTTAGAGCTACTTTTCCGCTGGTTGTAAAGTGGGATTTTTGCCTCACTTTGCTTATCTGTTTGATACTCTGATTATATCTATCATTCTGATTCATTTATGATTCATTCTTTCTTTATTGGATCTATGGTTTATCTTCCGCACTTTTATTATGATTGTTCATGATTATGTTATTGTTTATGTGGGAGGCTGATCACTCGATACCTGATCTTTGGGCTGTGGATCACACTCTCGGGTATGCCAGGATAGGGTACGGCTAGGAGGACGTGACAATGGCTGCTACAAAGAGCATAGTTGCTAACCTCACTAAAGGAGATAAGCTGAATGAGAGGAATTATGACCTCTGGCACTGAAAGGTGCAATATCTCCTGGAAGAGCAGAATATGTTGGAGACCATAAACAAGACCATGAACCCACCTGAGGAAGGTACCACTGCATAGCATCGCAGGGACCTTGATACATACAATGCTTGGAAGAGGAAAGACCGGGTAGCCAGGATTACAATCCTGAGCTCCATGAGGGATGACCTGATGCTTCGTTATGAGAAGCATAAGACTACAAAGTCTTTGTGGGAGGCTGTGAAGTTCCAGTACGGAGGGACTTCCACCACAAGAGGCCGCCAGCTCGGACTCACCTTTGACGGTTATAAGATGCCAAAGGGTCACACCATGAGGCAGCATATAATCATCATGTCTAACATGATTAGTGAGTTGAGTGCATGTGGGCGCCAGAAGACTAATGAGGAGCAAGTCTCCGCAGTCATCAGGTCATTGCCAAGGACTTGGGAGCATATGAAGATCTTCTTGACTCATGCTGATGAGGTCAAGACTTTTGATCAAGCTGCCAAGCACCTTGAGCTTGATGAGGATCGGATGTTGGCCGATGCCCCTCAAATTGATGTATTTGCTGCTGAAGCTAGCACTAGTAAGGGTGCAGGCTTGAAATGCAAGAGAGAGAAAGCTCAACCTCAGCGGTCCAAGCAAAGTAACCAGGGTGGGAACAAAAACAAGAGTGGCCCCAATCGTTTAAGGGGGACTAGTGCTGGCAAGAAGAAGTCAGCTTTGATTTGCTTCAAGTGCCGAAAGCCTGGTCATTTTGCTCGAGATTGCACTGAGCAAGAGGTATGTACTGTGTGTTATACCTCATCTTGTTATGTAACAAGTTCTACTATGCTTGCTGAACTAAATCCTTTGTGGATTGTTGATTCAGGTGCGACAGAACACATAACAAGGGAACGCTCGAGCTTCGTGGAATATCGTCATATTCCAAGAGGAAGCAGAAGAATAACGATGGGGAACAGCTCAAGCGTGGATGTTCATGGCATAGGCACATGCAAATTAGTTTTGCGAGGTGGCCAGACGCTGTTACTCCATGATGTGCTGTATGCTCCAGACATTCAGCAAAAACTTTTTCCTGTTATTTATCTTTTAAGACTTAGAGTTGTATTTGAAAACAATTCTTTGGTTTTGTATCTAGGTGATACAATTATGGTTATGGTTTTCTTAATAATGGTTTCATTGTATTGGATACAATTGATTATTCATTTAATTCTAGTAGTGCTTTTGTTTGCCAAAATACTGTGTGTATTGATTCTAATTTGTGGCATGCTAGACTAGGACATATTGGCTTAGAGGATGAACAGGTTGGCAAAAGAAGGTCTCTTAGGCCAAGGTTCACTATCTGATTTACCAACCTGTAAGTCATGTCTAGCAGGAAAAACAACTAGAAAACCATTTAAAAGGGCTTTGAGAGCCTCTCTTCCTTTAGAACTTATTCATTCAGATGTGTGTGGACCCATGAATGTGCATACTAGAAAAGAACAGTCTTATTTCATCACATTCATAGATGACTATACACGGTATGGTCACATTTATCTAATTTCTCATAAGTCAGAAGCTCTGGAATGTTTTGAGAAATTCATGAGCTTAGTTGAGAATCAGTTAGATAAAAAGATTAAAACTCTTAGAACGGATAGAGGTAGAGAGTATCTCTCCGATATGTTCAAAGGGTTATGTGATGAAAAGGGGATATCTAGACAACTTACTATTCCAGGGACTCCACAGCAAAATGGGGTTGCTGAGAGGAGGAATAGAACCTTGTTAGACATGGTGAGATCCATGATGACGCAGGAAAATCTACCCATCTCTTATTGGGGAGATGCTTTGCTGACTGCGGCCTATATCCTCAACAGAGTTCCAACCAAATCGGTTCCTTCCACACCATATGAGTTGTGGATCGGAAGGAAGCCAGATTCGAGTTACTTGCGCGCATGGGGATGTGCAGCATATGTTCACTCTACTTCTCACCAATATGGAAAGCTTGGACCTAGAGGAAGAAAGTATATCTTTGTGAGATATTCTGAACCCTCAAAGGGCCATGTCTTCATTGGACTAGATGAGAGTGAGAGGAGAACGGAGCTTGAGTCTAGGGATGCAACATTCTTGGAGAATGATTTTCCATCTCTTTCAGGAGTTAACAAAGAATTATTGGAATTCTTTGAAATACAAGATAGTGGTCTTGTCACTCCAGGGATTCAGATTCTGGATAATGAACCTGGGGTTCATCCAGAAGATCCTAGTGGGAGTGGGAGTGCAGATGTGATAGCTACCTTAGAGGGTGAGTAATCTGACATGCACTTGCACTGTAGTGGGCGCGGGCAAGTTCCTCGTCGATGTTTCGACATAGAGGATGAAGCCTACATGGTAACTCCTGAAGAAATCGACTGTGAGATGACTTTAGTTGATGAGCATGAACCGAAGAGCGTGCAGGAAGCTCTTGCGGGGTCAAGCTCAAAGGAGTGGTTGAAAGCAATAGAGGAAGAGTTGAAGTCGATGAAAGTTAATCATGTCTGGGACTTGGTTGACTTGCCGCCGGGCCAAAAGGCAATTGGGAACAAGTGGGTTCTCAAGATCAAGAGAAAGGCGGATGGATCTATTGAGAGATATAAGGCTCGTTTAGTGGCTAAGGGCTACACCCAACGAGAGGGCGTTGATTATGAGGAAACATTTTCCCCTGTGGTTAGGTTTGCCTCAATTTGCCTCATACTAGCCATTGTTGCTCAGTTGGACTTGGAGCTTTATCAGATGGATGTAAAAACTGCTTTTCTCAATGGAGAACTTGAGGAAGAGATCTATATGGATCAACCTCAAGGCTTTGAAACTAATGGACTTAAGCACAAAGTGTGCAAGCTTAAGAAGTCCATATATGGCTTAAAGCAAGCATCTAGACAGTGGAATGTGCGCTTCTACCAAGCTATGATGGAAAATGGTTTTTCCATGCTTGAGGAAGACCACTGTATTTACACTAAGAGATCTGATAGCAATTATGTCATTCTGACACTGTACGTAGATGAAATACTTATGGCTAGCAATAGCAAGGAGCTATTAGAAACCATTAAGAAATGGTTGTCCTCCGTATTTGATATGAAGGACATGGGTGAAGCAAGCTATGTGCTTGGTGTCAAGATTGTCAGAAATAGGCAAAAGAGATTACTGGGTTTATCTCAAGAGACCTATATTGACAATGTCTTGACGAGATACCAGATGCACAACTACAAACCAATTGATACTCCAGTGGAGAAGGGTTTGCATTTGAGCCTTGATATGGGTCCTAAGACTCTAGAGGAGAAAACCAAGATGGAAAGAGTTCCATATTCTAGTGTAGTGGATAGCCTTATGTACGCTTTGATGTGTATTAAGCCAGATATTTGTTATGCAGTGGGTTTGGTTAGTCGGTACCAATCAAACCCAAGCATAGAGCATTGGAAAGCAATCAAGAGGATATTAAGATATCTCAGAGGAACAAGTAACTACATGCTGTGTTACCAAGGATCGGATTTGCGGTTAGTTGGCTATAGTGATGCCGACTGGGCTGGAGGCATCGATGAGCGCAAATCAACCTCTGGATATGCTTTCTTGTTGAATGGCGGGGCCATTTCGTGGTGTAGCAAGAAGCAGGCTTGTATATCCCTCTCGACCATGGAAGCAGAGTATATGGCATGCTCAGCTGTGGTTCAAGAGGCTGTTTGGTTGAGGAGATTCCTTCGACATACTAGGATTGTGATGAAATCCAAAGAGACTGCCCTTGTCTACTGTGATAGTACGACAGCTCTTAGCTATGTCAAGGACCCCAAGTATCATGGGAAGACCAAACATATATAGTTGAGATATCACTTTGTTAGAGACATTACATCAAGGAAGAAAGTTGTACTTAAAGCACATATCTACTAGTCAGATGGTAGCTGACCCTTTTACCAAACCTATAGCCAAGTATGTTTTTATTTCTCATGTAAAATCATTGGGCTTGCGTAGATTGTGACTTATTTTTGTACTGAGACTTTCTTATTATTGAGTAATATGAGTTCATTCCAGCATTTATTTTATTCACTTTCTGTGTGATTGTGTTCTTATAGCATAAAACAAGATATGTCAATAGGCAAGAGAATGGCTCACTCACACGAGCATTCGCCTCTGGCCCCTTGGAGGCGAGCAAAGATGAGACAGATTGTGAATGACTTTGTGTAAGTCAATTCATAATCATGATGTCGCCTTGATTTGGAATCAAGATGAGTTTCTCTATAGTGAAGAGAATCGACATGAATGTTCCCACTATTCATGTTGCCTATAGGAGCTAGGTGCGAGTACTTTATGTGGCGCTAGGGTGACGACAATAAAGAAACTCGGCTTAGGCACAAGAGGGTTGCGACTGGACTAAGACCTGTATGGTATTGAGATGGACATACATTCTATTGTATATAGAATGCTCCACCATAGCACATATATCATACTATGTGTGCTTAGCGATCATTGGAAATGAGAGGATGGATCCCTACTCCTCTCATTGTGTGAGTCCTGGACTTTATGGTCCGTAGGTGTTCTTAGTGACTTTCGACGACATCATGAAACGAAGGATTGATGTGGCTACTTTGGGGTGTTACCTATGGTCATGATAGATTCGACCTAAAGGGACACTACCGGGAAAGGAGTCAATCCTAAGTGTAGTGATGGTCTGGGGTGAAAGGAAAGGTTTGATTCAACTGCACCATAAAAGTATTTTCTGGCGCCAACTGTATATGTTACAGTAGTGAACATTTTAAGGACAAGAAGGTGATCTCTCAGAGGGATCGGGATACCTTCAGTCTGGTGAGTTTGAATAAACCTAGGACACTGTGTTATACTAATGCTTATTTGATTTGTTTCTATGAGTGATGTGCTATTCTGGCCTTCTGGGAAGGTTTCTAGTTTGGGGCTCACGCGTGCAGGTATATCACCGGTCACACAACCCATTTTGCCAGTATGACTTGTGGATATTAGTGTCTAGGACAAAGGTGGTCTATGTATCTGGGATACATAGTAAAGAGATCAATATATATGTATATCTGGGATATACATGTGTGTCTGGGACACAAGAGGTCTATGTATCTGGGATACATAGCAGAGAGATTGAATATGTATATCTGGGATATACATGTGTGTTTGGGACACAAGAGGTCTATGTATCTGGGATACATAGCAGAGAGATTGAATGTGTATATCTGGGATATACATGTGTGTCTGGGACACATTGAAAGATTAACACTTGCCCTTGTGCAAGTGGGAGCTGTTGGAATTTATTAATATAATTAATAAAATAAATGCCCAAGGGCAAATTTGGAAATTCACTATTAGAGCGGTTACAAAATAGGGTTATTTATTTTGGTAACCACTGCATAAGTGAGTGGTTTTACATTACGTAATTTTTTGAAGAAAAGGAGGCGGCTCCCATCTCTCTCCCTCTCTCCAAGAAACACAAGAAGGAGAAACCTAGTGGAGGTTTCCTTCCTTTGCCTTAGATCTCTCTTCCATATTTTTTCCACACGGCATTTGGGTTGTGGAAATACTTCCCTTTCCTTGTGATTGTGGAATCATCACGGTAGAGATTTGGTGGTGAACGAGAACGTGGATCCAGATTTACTTCCGCTGTGAATACTTCACAAAAGGGAAAGCGAATCCAGGTAAGGAATCTTTCCCCTGTCAATTAAATTGAATTGATATATATGGAGTATTACCAACACTCTGAAACCCATAATTCCCTTACAATCATGCCTGCTCCATTCATACGATCAATCAAAGCTTGAATTTTTGCTGGGTTTGCTTCGATCCCTCTTTGTGAGACCATAAACCCTAAGAACTTTCTCGAGGACATTTTGAAAGCACATTTTTTGGATTAAGGAGCAACTGGAATTTTCTTAATAGGCCAAATACCTCTGGTAAGTCAAATATACGTCTTGATTGTTCCAGACTCTTTACCAACATGTCTTCCACATAAGCTTCCATGTTTCTCCTAATCAGATATTTGAAAATCTTATTTACAACTCTCTGATAGGTTGCCCCTGCATTTTTAATCTGAATGACGTTACTTTGTAGTAGTAGCTCTCACGATCAGTCATAAATGCTGTGAATCTCTCATCATCCTTGTGTATTAGGATTTGGTTGTATTTCGAATATGCATCCATAAAGCTTAAATTCCCATATCTAGCCGTAGCATCAATAAGTAGATCAATTCGAAGTAGAGGGTAACGATCCTTTGGGCATGCTTGGTTTAGATCAGTGCAATTGGTGCACATATGTCACCTACCATTTGCTTTCTTGACCAGTACTACATTGTCTAACTAGGTTGGACCCTTAATCGATTTGATAAATCCTGAACCTTTCAGCATGTCTGCAACATCTTCCCAACCGTTATCCTTTGCCTGAATACCCAGGGGTGTGATCCGCAACCCAATATATCAGCTCTCAGACAATCACCGATCATTCCACACAATAGTCCAAATCATGAGCAAGAATAAATCAATGTTACAATATTAATAAATAATTAAATCAAGTATTAAGGATCTTATAAGGATCTCAAAATAGAATTAGAGTGCAAAAGTGATGTCAAATCTAAAGTCTACAACTGGAAAGGATAAAGTAAAGTCAAAATATCCTAAGTATTACATTAGGTAAGTATCCTTAAGTAAGATATAGTTTCTAAATTCAAAAATTTCCGTATCATGAATAGTATAGATTAGCTCATGAGTCGAACTAATTCTGGTATGCGTAGTTGAGACATGAACATTCTTCACTATGAATGTCATAGTCCCCAAAATCTTGTACATCATAAGGATTGGTTGCCGGTGTCTCGTATTCTTGAATTTATGTAACATCTGACCTGCAGCAAAGTTTAAAGCAACAAATTCCTCGAAGGGTGAGCTCAATAGAACTGAGTGAGTAGTTTACAAACAAATAACCAATATCACAGTCCAAATGAATACATCACATTGTGCAATATGACATGAAGAAAAATGCAAGTATGCAACTATACTCTAATAGATGCTGGTCTCTAATGGCAGACACACATTAAGATAGAACACCAGCCTCCTCTGGGTAGGTCTCATCACTCTGATCTCTCATGGGTTGGTTACCGGTCTTGAGATCTCGGGTAAGGGGTTAAGGCATCCCTCTTGGACTATCACCATGGTTGGGGTTTAGGTCACCATTTGTATGAGTACTGGCATGTGTTAGGGTTATACCTACCCTAGTGCAAGTTAACTACTCAATCACATCAACCTAGGTTCAGATACTTCCCCTAATGCATCTCACAATCTCATAATCTTGGTTCAGTATCCTCTCCTCCCCTACTAGAGTCAACCTATTCTATGGCACCAAATAGCTCGGTCTATGCCTTCTCTTAACCCTATTGGTTATCCACATATAATGGATGGGAAGCTCTTATGTCCTCTTACAGGTTGGCTACCGGTCTTAAGCGCCCATGAGCCCAAGTCTATTATATGCAACCCTAATTTAGAAATCTATGTTGTAGGTCCGAAGACCTGAAGTTAAGGTAGAAGACAGCTGTGGACCCTCTCTGTTGAGCCTGTTGGTTCTAACCTAGAACCAATGGAAATTGATAGTGAAGATCCCATCTTGGAAACCATGTGTGATTTTGAGAGAAGATGTAGTCTAAATGGAAATGGACCTAGAAGATGGACCTTGAGTACAGTGTTGACACCTTTGAAAGGTCCTATGAAGTCAGGTAAGACCTTTCTGTAAGTTAGTTGAGGACCCAATTGGTAGTTTTTGCTTTTGGGAACCAAAATTCAACAATTTGCAAAGGAGGAACCCTTTGGTCGATCCAATCAACCAAGGCATTCAACCAAAGCAATCCTCGGGCATAATTGTTTATTAAGGTTTTGAAGTCCTATTTATATGTAACTTAGGACTAAACCTAAACAATTTGCCTCTTAACTTTTGGAGAATGTGAGAAGAACCCTAGAGCCTCCTCTTCAAGCCCAAGGTTGATTCCAAGCATCCAAGCAAAGTTCCTCCATTCATCTTTTTCTACAAGGTTAGTATTCAATTCTATACTTTATTGATCTAGGAAGGTCCTAGGAAGTCAAGTCGGACCTCTCCCTTAGTGTAGATCTAAAGGCCCGAAGAGAAGTGAAAGTCAACTATGGGCCATAGCAGTAGAAGACATGGTGTTCGACTCCGAACCCATGGAGTTAGACAATGATGCCCCATACTTGAAGACCTTGGTTGATTTAGAAAAGAGACTACGCCTTGATGAAGAGAAGATTGTTTGATGACCTTAGAGCTTGGTTAGATATGATTCGAAGCCATTTTTCCATGCTAGGTAAGTTGTAGTTTATGTGTTTAAAGTTTCGTTTGATTCTGAGTAGTGAAAGGCCCTCAAATCACTGTTTTTGGCTAAGTTGACAGCCTGGGTCGACTGAGTCAGTCTACCCAGCCAATCAACCCAAGGATGCTGAACTCAAGCAGAATCTTCTGTTTAGGTTATCTTGCTTTATATACCTCATAACTTCGTGATTTTAGTATCCCTAGCCTCCAAAACACCTAGAGAACGAAGGGAACTCATCTCCAAGCCTCCATTGGTGTGGAAGAAGATCTACATTCAATTCTCAAGCTTTCTCTCTCTTGTTCTTCAATCAAAGGTTAGTAATCTTACTTCTATGTTATTGATTTATTCTTTCCATGATCTTTCTCTTCTCTAATATGAGATTATGAAGAAGATGTTGCATCTCTGCAATTGTATCTTCTACAATCTCCATTCATTCTCATACTATGATCATCATAATCAATTCTTACCATGATTCTTATGTTTTCTACATGCATCTATGATCATATTCTTATTTCGATTTCTTCTAGTATTATAGATGTATTCTTATGATTATTCATACCTCTGATTTACTGTATTCATGTACTAGAATGAGATCTCATCATCTCTAGTTCATCTCTTTCATTCATAGCATGTTTTCAATGAAAACTATGATTTTTACCAAATTAGAAAGTATGATTCTAAATTAGTAAGTATTGATTTTGATCAGTGTTTGATGTCTAAACTATGCTTTTTAGTCTTAGTTTACTATTTTAGAGATTCCCTCCAAGTTTCGTAGCATTCCGAATTGTGTTGGTTAGGTTTCGGATAAAAAATCTGATTTTGACCCGTAATGTTCATTGGATCGACCGGGTCAATCAACCCAGCCAATCAACCCGCAGTGACAACAACTCTGTTTTTGATCCGTTTCGACTCCAATCTTTTGGAATCGCTTCTTATGACCTATACATGTTTTGTCAAGCTTGTTTAGGTAATTTTGGATCTGTTCTCTGATCTCTTATTTGAAGACTATAAGTTCGGATTACGAGGTGAGTATTCCAACTCACAATATGCCTATTTACATGTCTATATGTATTATGACATGAATGCATGATTTAACTATTGTTGTTTGGTTTCCTTTACATCATGATACTTCTGCAACTATAGTAGCTTGTCCACATTGTGAATTACATATTAGAATTGATTATTGATTATGAGAATGTGATATGGACTATGATGTGGATATGAGTGTGATTATGATATGTTTGGAATCATGATGTGATGTGGATGCTTAGGTCGTAAATGTGGAATGGGGAATGCACTATTGGAGTTTCTGTCTTTGGACATCAGTGGAAGTGGTATGGGACGCTTTCCTATGGTGCCCCTTGACTCTTTCTCTAACTACTAATTGACATACCTAGGATTGGTCTAGCAGTGTTTGGCTAGGAATACCCTTGTTATATCAGACCCGATTCGGAAGGGTATTGAGACCGAACGACCCGTGGCAGCAATGGGGATTCATGGGTGCTCAAGACCGGTAACCAACCCATGAGGGGACATGAATCACATTGTGGGGGCCATTTATTGGTAGGGTTGCATATAGTTAGACTTGGGCTCATGGGCGCTCAAGACCGGTAGCCAATCCGTGAGGGGACATAAGAGCTTCCCGTCTACTATATGTGGATGACCAATAGGGTTGATGAGTCCGTAGTCTGGGACTATGCTGACTCTAGTGTGAATGATACTGGAAAGGATCGCCAGGGGCGAGGAATGGACGTATTTGGATCTGAGTTGATATGACTAAGTAGAAGACTTGCATTGGGCTAGGCTTTACCCTGACATGCGCCAATACTTAGACCAATGGTGATGTGAGAGAGCGGTGACTTAAACCCCAGCCATGGAATGTCCCGAGGGATGCCCTAGATGGCTGAGGGAGAGTGAATGACCTTCCTAAAGAAGTATGGTGCTATGACTTAAAGCATGTCTGCAAATAGAGACCAGCATACATACATAGAGTTAGAGGCATATTGCATTTATTGTTTCATATCATTGCATATATGTTTGTTTGTGAATGCATGTGAAGATGCTTATTGTGTTTGGATTACTTGCTAAGTTCTTTTGAGCTTACCCTTTGGGGACTTGTTTCTAGATGACATTGCAGGTACGAAAGAGAACCCGTGTCCCAGACCGGAGGACCTTTCCGTATATGGTACAGCTCCAGATGTCCTTGGACAAGGTAATGAACAGCGAGGCAGCCAACACTCGGATTTGGGCTGCACTGATGACTCCCATTGACGGCAGCCTGCATCGTCTTATTCTCCGATGGGATCGTGTGCTAGATGCTGATCTGAAGCTTCAAGAGCATGACCCTAAAGTGAAGAAGATGAAGACTGAAGAAGAAGATAAGCCGACTGAAGATGTGGATTAGATTCTCTTGTTTCTTCTAGACTTTTATTTTACTTGTATTAGCTTAGAGCTTGCTTTAGATTTCGATCTACCTTCCGCATATGTTGTGGGGTATATTTCCGCTATACTATACAGTTGTCTTTTGATTTAGTATCTTGTTATTCCGCACTTTGATATTCTTTAGTGATCCTTCTGAGATCCTTTCTTGACTTTTATTAGTAAAATACTTGAATACAATGATTTGTTCTTGCTTTTGATTATGCTATTGTGCTAAATGGATATGATCGTTCCTAAACTTGATCTTCAGGATTGTGGATCACTCCCCTAGGTAACCCAGATAGGGTATAGGCTGGGTGTATTTGGGCGGGATGTGACACGTAGTCTCTTTTCCAAATCCAACAAGGTCTTCAAGTATGGGGCATCATCGTCAATCTCCATACGTTCAGAGTCGAACACCATGTCTTCTACTAATATGGCCCATAGTTGATTTTCACTTCTACTTCGGGTCTTCAGACCTACAAACATAATAGTATCCGGGTTAAGGTTAGGGTCAGGTTTCACAGTTTGGCTTATGACTCATAACTCATGACTCACTATGACCACTCATGACCATTACTCCTAATGACAACTCAAAACAACAACTCCTGACTTAGACTCATACGACAACTCTCAATGACAACTTACTCACGACAACACTTACAACAACAACAACTCACCATGACAACAACTGTCACACAACGACAACTTAAAACTCATGACTCGACACATAACTACAACCTATAAGGACAACTCTCAACTCACTACAACCCAAGTACAAGTCATAATTTATGATTATTGTGCATTTTCAAACTTGTGTATTATGCTTCATTTATTCAAGTTTTCTATTATTCACTTCTAAGAAGGTTTGAGTCACTTCTGGATCTATGGCTCAAGGATGTTTCATTATTGTGTTCTGTGGTTATGGTTGTTCGAAAACTTGGGCTCTGATACCAAACTTTGGGATATTGTTCCATCCTCTATTTGACGTTTAATGCTTCGCTGAGACTTTAGTTGTTCGTTCCCCTTTTTCTTTTGGAACCATTTGTAACCCCTTTTTGCTACTTTTCCGTTGCTGATGTGGAATGAGTTTTCGCCTCATTCTACATTTGATTGGTATCATTTTCTACACTCTGATATTCTTTTGTAATCCTTCTTGACTTTTATTATTAAATTACTTGAATACAATGATTTGTTCTTGCTTTTGATTATGTTATTGTGCGAAGTGGATATGATCGTTCCTAAACTTGAACTTCGGGGCTGTGAATCACTCCTCCAGGTTCTAGATAGGGTACCGGCTGGCTGGATGTGACACTAGGCCAATAGACCGAAGGAGGTGGTTGGTTGAACAGTACCAAGCCAGGGTGCCCTGGGAGACTAGGCCAATCAACCTATGCTCGAGTATAGACATAACCACTTCCATTCATTAGATAGCTACGTGATTGGGTTCTAAACTACTTCTAAAGCATATATAAAATTCTAAAATCAACAGAGAACATGATCTAACATTAATAGGTACTCAAAAACTCAAGTGGAACAAGAAACCTAATAAATCAATAATGGGTCTTTTCTGAAATCAATCCGAAATGAAAACGGATGACACAAAGTGAGTGGGGTTTACTCAAAAATACAAGAACAAAGGAATAAGGTTTTCCAGTACTAGAAAACCCTCTACAAGGTCTAACAATAGCAAAAAAAACAAGCATGGGCAATGACTAGGTTGAAAGAAGAGTGCTAACCTTAAAATATCGTAGATGCTACATGGAAAACTTTACATATGATCTCCACGTTGCCCTTCACCTTCGCAAAGCACTCACTGACTCGTATTGACAACCTCTAACGGCTATAGAGCATAATGTCATGTTTAGGGTCAAAAAACATATTTAAAGGAGTCCAAAAATAAAAAAAAACCAAAAATTTGCTTTTTTCATAGAGCTAGTGGGTTGTTTGGGCTGGTTGATTGGGACCCTCCCTTGGAACTTCATTCTAGGAGCTGTTTCGAAAGGGTTTAGCCCCTTGGCTTTGCTCTAGCTCTTAAACCTCATTCTAGTAGGGTCTTACCTGATCTTTGGGACCTCCCAAACATGATGTCATTGAACTCTTGATCCAACTTCCAAATCCGTCAACTTTTGAATCATATCTCCTTCCAAATTCAAACAATACTCCAATCCCCACGTCATTATTATCCACTTCCATGGGTTCAAACTCTTACCCAATGGCTTCTATTTGGATAGCCCATAGTTGCCTTCTTCTAACACTCCGGGTTCTCAGACATACAACATAGACTTTCTGGTTAGGATTTTGGGGGATTTCACATTCCTCTCCCCTTAAAAGAAATTCTGTCCTCGAAATTTGAAGCATACTTGGGTTTCCAAAGAGATAAGGATACTTTGCTCTCATCTCATCTTCCTTCTCCCAAGAAGCTTCCTTAGGGGTATGGTCTTCCATTGAATCTTCACCATGGGTATAGTCCTATTCCATAATTGCTTATCTTTACTATCCAAGATTTTGGCTAGGTTCTACTTTATAGGTGAGGTCCACACCAAAGCCTTCACGTTCTTGCTGTAGAAGATGATCTAAATTCTCCAAACATTGTCTTAGCATCGACACATGGAATACAACATGAACACCTGCCAATGACGGTGGTAGAACTAATCGATATGTGATGGGTCCAACTTTCTCCATAACCTTATAGGGTCCAATATATCTAGGGCTGAGCTTCCCCTTGATGTTGAATCTCATTACTCCTTACATAGGTGATACCTTCAAAAAGGCTCTTTCCCCAACTTGAAACTCAACATCATTCCTTCTTCTATCCACATAAGATTTTTGTCTGCAATGAGCCATTGATCCTCTCTCTGATCATATCGACCATCACAATTGTGGCTTCAATAATTTTTGGACCTAGAATTCTTGTTTCACCTATTTTAGTCCAGTACAATGGAGTTCTGCAAGTATGCCCATATAATGCTCTAAAAGGAGCCATACCTATAGTTGATCGGATATTGTTGTTATAGGTGAACTCAACCAAGGCTAAATGCTCATCCCAGTCTCCACCCATATCCATTACACAAGATCTAAGCATGTCTTCTAAAATTTGCAGCATCCGCTCAGACTATCCATCAATTTGTGGATGATGGTTGTACTTAGATTCAATTGTATTCCCAACACCGTCTGCAAACTATTCCAAAATCGGGATGTGAACCTTGGATCTCTATCTAAAACTATACTCATTGGTACTCCGTGTAGCCACACCACATTGTCTACATACAAATTTTCCAATCTATCCATGGTATAGGTGATCTTCATAGGGATACAATTTTCTGATTTAGTTAGTCTATCCACAACCACCCACACCGAATCATTTCCCTTGTTGGTACATAGACCGGTGACAAAATCCATAGGGATATCTTCCCATTTCCAACTAGGAATAGGAAGTGGCTGTAAATGACCTAAAGATGGTTGTCGTATGGCTTAACTCGCTGGTATGTCACACACTTAGCAACAAAGTCTTCTACATTGTTTTTTAGACCAACCCACCAATGGTGTTTCTTTAGATCCTATACATCTTGGTATTTTTCGGAAGTACAATGAACACTAATTGATGAGCTTCACTTAAATCTCCCTTTTTAGTTCTTCTACTACAGGAACACACAGTCTACCTCTATAAGTGAGAGCACCATCAATAGACATAAGGAAGTCAGACTATTCCTGTGGGCTAGAGAAAACCTTCTCAATCTTCTTCGTCAAATCTAGATCCAAAACTTGCAAGGCTATTACTTTATCTCTCAAGGTCAATCATGCTGTCAAAGTTGCAAACATCACATCAGATCCCTTTGGAACAATCTCAAGTCCTAGCTTCATGATGGAATTTAGAAGTGGTTTGGTGAGAGAATTCAGATCTATCTCATCATGCTTACTCTTCCTACTAAAAGCATTTGCGACTACATTGACCTTTTTGGGATGATACTGAATGTCACAATCATAGTCCTTTATTAGTTCCAACTATGTTGCCTCATGTTCAATTCCTTCTAAGTGAAGAAGTACTTCAAGCTCTTGTTGTCAGTGTAGATCAAAATTCGTTCTCCAAATAGATAGTGAAACCAATCTTCAATGCAAAAACTATTGTCGCTAACTCCAGATAGTGAATCGGGTAGTTCCATTCATAATCCTTCAATTGCCTTGAGGCATATGCCACTACCTTTCCATGTTGCATTAAGACACATCCTAGGCCAATCTTAAAAGCATCGATATAGACTGTTAGTCCACCAAAGTCATCTGGTACTGTCAACATCGGGGCTTGTGTCAGTCTCTTCTTCAATTCTTGAAATTCTTCTCACATGCTTCAATCAAAACAAACTTCTCTCCCTTCCAAGTAAGCTTAGTCATTGGGGGCAGCCAACCTAGAAAAGTTCTCAATGAACCTTCTATAGTATCCCGCCATTCCAAGAAAGCTTTTGACCTTTGTTACAATCTTAGGTCTATCCCAATCAGTAACCACCTTGACCTTATCTAGATCCACTCAAATCCCTTCCATTGAGACTACATGGCTGAAGAAAACTACCTTGGACAACCAGAAGTCACACTTCCTGAACTTAGCATATAGCTTCCTCTCCCTTAGCCTTTCTAGAGTAAAGTGAAGGTGTTATCCGGGCTCTACTTCATCCTTTGAGTAAATCTAGATGTCGTCTATGAATACAATCATGAACTTGTCTAAGACATCCTAGAACACTTGGTTCATCAAATCCATAAAGATTACGGGGGCATTTGTCAATCCAAAAGGCATCACTCTAAACTCATAATGTCCATACCGAGTCCTGAATGCCGTCTTGCAGATATCACTTTACTTCACTCTTAGTTGATGGTACCTAGACCTGAGATCTATCTTCAAAAATATTGCTGCATCTTTCAACTGATTGAACAGATCATATATTCTAGGTAGCAGATATTTATTCTTTATGGTCAACTTGTTCAACTAGTGGTTGTGCACAGATGCATAATTGGGGCTCCCCAAGGCGAAACACTTGGTTGTATGAAACCCTTTTCTAAAAGATCATTCAATTGATTCCACACTTCCTTTAATTCAATAGGTGCCATCCTATATGGAACCTTCAAGACTGGGGCCAATCCGGGTATCAAATCTATGGAAACTCCAATTCTCTTTTTGGAGGTAAACTCGACAAAATTTTGGGAAAGATATCCTTGAAATCCCTTGCTACTTCAACTTCCTCAATGCTTTTTCCCTTCTTAGTTTCATCTCCAGGAAGCATATCAACTAATGCACGTTCCCCATTTTTTTACTTGCATAGCAGCCGCTTAGGTCTTCTGGCTAAGCCTTCCCTGGTTACCTTGAAACTCAAAAGGCGTAGTTTCCTCAGGATGGAACTATTCCTTCCTTAATGAATAAAGAATAGTTGCTTTATGAGTTATTAGCCAACCCATTCCCAAAATCATATCAAAGTCTCTCATAGCCAAGATAATCAAGACAACTTCTAGTTTCTTCCAGCTATGGTAATAGAACAAGACTCAACAATTTTATCAAGTTGAACCACAGATCTTGTAGGCATACTAAATACTAGACCTTGGACAATTTCTTGGACACAACATAAATCTGTCTCACAAATGCAGATGATATGAACAAATGAGATGCACCTGTGTTAAACACAATGAGAGTAGGAACTGAATCTATGAGTAGCATACCTATCAAAACATCGTGACTTCGATCTTCTCTAGTCCCAGTAATGTTGTACAACTTTGCAGTAGGAGGGGCTTGTGTTGGCTTAGCCACAACTGCAATGGTCTGACCTGTCTTCTCAGGACATGTATGAGTATAGTATCCTATTTGATGGTAGTAAAAACAAGCACTACAAAAAAAAAAAAAAGGAATTGGTGACCCTTTTAATTTTTAATTCATGGCGGTTTATTATAAACCCCCACTAATGATAAATTTTAGTGTCAATTTATTTTAAACCACCCGGAGCGGATAGAAACCCACGAGCCACCACTAGATGCCTAGGAGGTAATGAAAGAAACACGCATTTAGTGGCGGATTTGTGGCAGTTTTTGGCACTATTAATGGTGGATAAAACAGCCACTAATAGCAATTTTTTGTAGTGAAATAGACTCCTTCTGTCGTGCAACTTGCACCATTGTTGTGGGTCTCTGGCTTACAGGCCTTGGATTTGTGTAGACTGGTATGGGAGCTTGAGTAGTACCAATTGGATGATTGACACCACTCTGTCTATCCTGTATATTTGCATACCATAACTTGAACCTCTAGGTTGGAAGGATGAAGTAGTGTATGGGGTGGGTCTGGTAAATCTCTTGTCATTCTTGTCTGCATAGCCAGTGTTCTTGTTCTGTACTGCTCATTGAAAATGAAAGTTTTCTCTTTATGAGTCTTCCACTTTCTTCGAGTTATGGACCATCTATGCATAACTTTTTATAGGTTGCACATAAATATATGTCTTGATCGAAGGTTAGAGCCCTTTGTAGAATTTCTTTGCTTTCTCCTATCCACCTTCATGGTTCCGGAGAAAGATAGAATAGCTCCACAAATTTATGCTAGTTCTCCAATACTGTCATGGGTCCTTGGACAAGCGTCATAAACTCAAATTCTTTGACATCCTTTAAGATAGAAGAGAGGTTCCATGCTCTAGATTGGGAGAGTCTGTTGTACATTGATGAGGCCAGTCAATCCCGAGTTAGTCAAGTATTTCTTCAGCAACATGACCAACGAGATGGAAGATAGACAGGGCATCTGGCGTCTAGTGATATCCACGAGAGTACGAGAGACTCCAATCTGCTTCTCTGCTAGAGTTCTTGCACGTATTCTCAGTGTGTCATGCTGATCGTCTCGCTAATCGATCAAAAATAAAATCCTATACTAATCTAGATAGCAGAAAGTACGGGGTTGAACTATGGGGAACTAAAAGGCTAAGTTACTAAGATTGAATTCAACAAACTAAATTTAAATTAAATCTATTAATCAATGCAAAAACTTAAACTATGAATACGTAAAGATCTTTGGGATTTCAAATCCCCAATGCTTTTCCCTAACCGATATAACTTTACACTTCAAAACAAATTAAGGATGGTCTTCCTAGATATGCCCTATCTTCGCAAGACTGTCGTCCTTCGCCGAAGCTTGGCATACTTAGTTTGCTGAGCTATAGAACATCTTTGGCCAAACTCAAACACAATCAACTAGAAGATATAGAACAATCAAATAAATGAAATAAGCATGGTTCATCTACATCCCAAAGAAAAGGAACTAGCTACTCATTATCACAAAGTTCATAAGACAAATAAAGGTGAAACATATATATATATATATCTATATCTATATATATATATATATATATATATATATATATATATATATATATATATATATATATATATATATATATATATATATATATATATATATATATATATATATATATAGATATAGATAGATAGATAGATAGAGAGAGAGAGAGAGAGAGAGAGAGAGAGAGAGAGAGAGAGAGAGATATGTTGTCTTCTTCTTCAGCAACTAGAGAGATGAGAGCCAAGATCCACATTCTCCGTCTACTCCTCTTCTCTGTGGCTGGCTTCTCTTTTATGTCTCCCACACACAATGAATCCCCCTTCTTTACCCATCGATTCAATCTTTATTCGTTTGGATTTTGGAAAACCTTAAAACTAGAAAGTTGTAGATATTTTCAATATCGTTCCATAGCATCTTGAATCACCACACTCCAAGCTCATACGAGAGAGATATGCCCAAAATACTAAAGGTAGGTCTGTTTACCCGATTTTCATATTTATTACCAATTTTGTTCTTTAGACCTCCACCTATTTCCAATTTGGCTATGATCACACTTTTCATGATTTCTTGGGCAGCAAGATTGAATGCCATGATTTAAAATCCACCAATATCTAATATATTTGCCAACTTTAGTCCACACTATCTCTAATAACCAAAATCACTTTGTTCTTGAAAAATACAAAAAAAAATAATCAATTAGCTCTCTTTTAATTAACTAAGTATGGGAAATCAAATAAAAAAAATAATGATAAATGCATGCTTATCAAATACCCCCACACTTGAGTGTTTTCTAGTCCTCGAGCAAAACGAAACAATAAATGCAATACGTGAAATAAATAAAGATAAACCTGACTCACTTTCGTAGGAATCACGGTTGCACTTAGCATGTGCAACAAGCCTTTAAACCCCTAGGTTACCCTAGTGGATGAGTTGTGTCTTGTGAGTGTTCATAGGAATCACGATTGCACTTAGCATGTGCAACAAGCCTTTAAACCCCTAGGTTACCCTAGTGGATGAGTTGTGTCTCGTGAATGTTTGCAGAGAATATACACAAAATTCTCAAGTGCTCTTCTAATTATTTTGGCAATAGTAAGAGTAAAAGATAGATTCCAAGACAAACACTCCATTAAAGATTGAAGGGAATATAGGCACCCGCACACTTAAGCTCTGTACACCCTCTCTTGAGTCTAGCTTTAGGCAAACAATTCAATCGAGAAGTCTCCACTTATCTTTAGTGTCACATCCACCCAGTCGGTACCCTATCTGGCATACCCGAGTGTGTGATCCACAGTCCACAAGATCCAGTAGTTAGTAAAATCAACCTCCCACATTCACAACAATATAATCAAGAAAAAGACTAAATCAAGGTTAACAATATTATTCAAATGAATCAAAGTAAAGTAACGCGATAATCATCAGAGTGCGGAAATGATACCAATAGATATATAAAATCAAATGTAGAGTGAGGCGGAATCTCACTCCACGAGTACAGCGGAATGTAGTTCGAAAGTCAAAGGAGATTACAACTGAATTCTAAAGACAAGAAAGAAAGATATAATCCAACTAAGCTAAGGTCTATTCTAATTTGTAAAGAACGTCTTCGTAAACATAGACTTCATCAATCACGCTTAGACACTCCCACTCCACAGTAGGGCTAATCTTGGTAACAAGAGAGACCACTCGAGGAATCCTCAATGTAATCTTCATAGTTGCCAACACCTTCTGTATGGTACGCTTCTTCATCTTACGCTTCTTCATATTGCGCTTCATAGTCATCAAGGCCTGCAGAATAATCTAACAGAAGATGTTGTACAAAAAGGAGTTAGTTTCAAAAGAAACCCAGCAAGGCAAGTTATTCCATAATAGCATAAATAACATGATAACATAAGCAAAGCATAATATGATATGATATGAGACAGATAATGCATGTATGAGTCTAACTTTATGTATGCTGGTCTCTATAGGCAGACATGCTTTAAGTCATAGCACCATACTTCTTGGGTAGGTCTCAATTCACTCATCCTCGGTTGGCAAAGGGTCCTTCATCCATCTTGGACAATCCATGGCTGGGGGTTAAGTCACCTCTCTCTCACATCACCATTTGGTCTAAGTATTGGCGCATGTCAGGGTAAGGCTTAGCCCAATGCAAGTCTTCTGCTTAGTTACATCAACTCAGATCCAGATACGTCCATTCCTCCCCTCTTGGGATCCTTTCCGGTATCCTTCACACTAGAGTTAGCGTATCCGACTCTCTCAAATACGGACTCATCAACCCTATAGGTTATTCACATATAGTAAAAGGGAAGCTCTCATGTCCTCTCACGGGTTGGTTACTGGTCTTGAACACCCATGAGCCCAAGTCTATCCATATGCAACTTTACCCATAAATGGTCCCCACAATGTGATTCATGTCCCCTCACGGATATAACTCACCGGTCTTGAGCACCCATGAATCCCCATTCTTACCACGGGTCGTTCGGTCTCAATACCCTTCCGAATCGGGTCTGATATAACAGGGAAATATCCTAGCTAAACACTGCTAGACAAGTCCTAGGTATGAAAACTAATAATCCGGGAAAGTGTCAAAGGGAAACATTGAAAATATCCCATACTACTCCCAATGAGGTCCAAGGATAGAAATGTCAAAAGGACATTCCCCAATCCCAAATCATACCTAAGCAATCACAATCATAATTCAGCCATATCATCCACGACAGATATCTCATCATATGAAAGAGTATAATAAGACAAGATTAAATAAATAAGAAAACATACATGAGTAAGTATTCATACATAATCAAGTACATAAAGTAAATAAGGAAATAAAATCGTAATGTACTTGCAGCATTCATATCATAATAGAAACTAACATAACAGTAGCAAATCTAAGTAGTTCCCAATTTAGAAACTAAATCTATGCAAATCTATGTTAATATGGTAACAACTTTCCTTACCTTAAATAGATTCGAATGTATTCCGGACGGACAAGAGGATGAATCCAAAGTTAGGAAACAAACCCTAGAATAGCATCACACAATCATTAGGAAGTAGTCCTAAAAGAATAAGCATCAATCGAATCGAAACAGACGAAGAAATCCAATTCTGTTCTTGCGGGTTGATTGGCTGGGTTGACTAAGTCAGTCGACCTAGGCAGTCTGCCCAAGAGCTAATCCGAATCTAAAAAGAGGATCTTGATCAGAAACCTATGCTACACAATCCGGAATGCGACGAAACTTGGAGAGAATGTCTAACACAGTAGTCTAAGACTAAAAATCATAATTTAGACATCAAACAACCATTAAAACCATTACTTGCTAATTTGAAATCATAGTTTCTATTTTGGTAAAAATCATGGTTTTCATTGGAAACATGCTATGAATGAAAGAGATGAACTAGAGATGATAAGATCTCATTCTAGTACAAGAACACAGTAAATCAGAGGTATGAATAATCATAGAGAAGCATCTATAATGCTAGAATAAATCGAAATAAGAATATGATCATAGTTTAAGAAGAAATCATAAAAATCATGTTAAGAATGACTGATATGATCATGGCATAAGAGAATGAAAAGAGATTGTAAAAATATGACTACAAGGTTGCAGCATCTTCATCATAATCTCAGTTCAAAGATGAGAGTGATCATGGAAAGAATGAATCAAGAATACAAAAGATTGAATACTAACCTTTGATTGAAGAACAAGAGAGATAACTAGCAAGTTTGCAAAATTAGATCTTCTTCTACACTTTTGGAGGCTTGGAGATGGTTTCCCTTCGTTCTCTAAGTGCTTTGGAGGCTAGGAATACTAAAATCACGAAGTCATGGGGTATATATAGCAATATAACCTAAACAGAAGATTCTGCTCGAGTTTAGCATCTCTGGGTCGATTGGTTGGGTAGCCTGGCCCAGTCGACCCAAGCAGTCGACCCAAGCAGACAACAAATCCAAAGAGAGGGATTGAGGGTCTTCCACTACTCGGAATCAAACAAAACTTTAAACACACATACTATAACTTACCTAGCATGAAAAAATGGCTTTAAATCATATCCCACCAAGCTCTAAGGTTATCAACCAATCTTCTCTTCATCAAGGCGTAGTCTCTTTTCTATATTCAACACTGTCTTCAAGTATGGGGCATCATCTTCAATCTCTATAGGTTCGGAGTCTTCGGACCTACAGACAAAAGAGTATCCGGGTCAAGGTTAGGGTCGGGTTTCACATTTAGTCTACCAATTCACCCTCAGATAAGACTAATCTAGGTACCAAATAAAATCGGTCTCAACTTTTCACCATAAGCACAAGGCGATACAAGACAACTAGATGGCCAAATCTTTCATACTACCTGGAGTTCCTATTTTCTGATTCAACCTCAGTCTCAAAATGTAAAACCCATTACTATTCTCTCAAGAGGGTGCTCATTACATCAGATGGGATTTCTAAAACACTTAAACTCTCATTTTGTATCTAAGCAAGGAATTAAAACATTTATCTTACCAAATCCAAAAAAAATTGGGCACTTTTTATCTTTGTGACAATGCTCTACCAACTATCACTGAGTCTTACTCGAGTTGACACCCCCCCACACACACTTAAATTATGCAATGACCTCAGTGCATGCAAGATATAAAGAAAACATGATAGAAGCAAATAGAGGAAAGAGTGTACCCGATGTTTGAAATCGTGATAGAGCATGCGACAGTAAAACGTAACAACAAATAAAAGAAAAGAAATAACATCTAAACAAATGGGTTGCCTCCCATAAAGCACCGAGTTTAGAGTCTTCAGCCAGACTCTGTGAGAGACTCATGAAGAGTCTTGAGGCAAGTCTTCTAGGTCCAACTCCTCAATAAGTTGGCCATTAGCAAGGCCATCAATATAGGGCTTTAGTCATTGGCCATTAACCCTAAAGGTTTGCCCATTTAGTGGGTTACAGATCTCTATCGCACCATGGGGAAATACTTGAACAATCACATAAGGACCATCCCATCGAGAACGAAGCTTACCAGGAAATAAGCGCAATTTAGAATTAAACAACCACACTCGCTGATCAGGCGCAAGGACTTCCGAGTAATATGTTTATCATGAAAAGCTTTGGCTCGGTCCTTATAAATGCACAAATTATCATAAACATCATTAAGCAATTCTTCTAATTCAGATAATTGAAGACGACGAGCAGAACTAGCGTCAGACATATCAAAATTAAACGTCTTAATAGCCCAAAATGCCTTATGCTCTAACACAACAGGAAGATGACAAGCTTTACTGAAGACTAAACCAGTATAGTGACATACCAATAGGAGTTTTATAACCAGTCTGATAAGCCCATAATGCATCCTCTAATCTAATAGACCAATCTTTGCGGTCAGGTCTAACGGTCTTTTCTAAGATGCGCTTGATCTCACGATTAGAAACCTCCACTTGACCAGATGTCTGAGGATGATAAGGTGTGGCAACCTTATAGGTAATGGAGTATTTCTTCAACAAAGATCCAACCCGCCAATGACTGAAGTGACTGCCGTCGTCACTAATAATAGCTTTAGGAAAACCAAAGAGGCTAAAAATATGGCTCTGGATATCACTTCCTTATGATCATTGGTCCTAGTAGCTTTAGCTTCGACCCATTTAGAGACATAAACTACTGCTATAAGTATGTATTCATTACCTAATGATTTAGGAAAAGGTCCCATAAAATCAATACCCCATACATCAAAAACTTCAACAACAACAATGGAGCTAAGGGGCATCATGTCTCTGCAGGAAATATTGCCAACCTGTTGGCATCTAAGTCATGCTTTACAAAAAGAATGGGCATCTTTAAACAATGTAGGCCAAAAAAAACCACTCTGCAGCACCTTTGCTATGGTCTTATTACCACTAAAGTGTCCCCCACAAGCAAGAGTATGACAAAAGAATAAAATACTCTGAATCTCACTCTTAAGGACACAACGACGAATGACCTGGTCTGAACATTAACGAAAGAGCTCCAGATCTTCCTAGTAATAGTACTTAAGTGAGGAGAAGAAGTAGTCTTTAGCAGCCTTATCCCAATCAGAAGGAATCCTCCCCGTAACAAAATAATTAACAATATGAGCATACCAAGGAGTAGATGTAGAGGATATAGCTAATAATTGCTCATCAGAAAATGTCTCACTAATCAACTTAGAGGGGATAGAATCAAGAGGAATCCGAGATAAATGATCTGCTACAACATTCTCCGAGCCTTTCTTATCTCTAATCTCTAGGTCAAACTCTTGAAGGAGTAGAATCTAGCGGATGAGCCAAGGCTTGGCATCAGGCTTAGAAAGAAGGTGTCGAAGAGCTGTATGATCTGAATAGATAATCACTTTTGAGCCCAAAAGATATGAACGAAACTTATCAAGGGCAAAAACCACTACTAGTAATTCCTTCCCAGTAGTTGTATAATGCATCTGAGCATCTGAGAGGGTCTTACTAGCATAGTAAAGAACGACTGGCTTCCCATCTACCTTTTGATCCAAAATAGCACCAAGAGCAAAATCAGATGCATCACACATAATCTCAAAAGGGAGATACCAATCAGGTGATTTCAAGATAGGTGCTTTAGACAATAAATCTCGAAGGGTATGGAAAGCATGAAGGCATCTCTCATCGAAGATAAAAGGGGCATCCTTTGCAAGTAAATTGCGTAAGGTCTAGAAATCAAGTTGAAGTTCTTAATGGAACGCCTATAGAATCCAGCATGGCCTAAGGATGATTGGACTTGCTTAACTGAAGTGGAAGGGGGTAGTTTGGCAATAACCTCAACCTTGGCTGGATCAACCTCAATACCACGTGCAAACACTATGTGACCAAGGACAATTCCTTCTTTAACCATGAAATGGCTCTTCTCGCAACTTTAAACAAGGTTGATCTCCACACATCTTTTAAGAACCTGTGATAACTAGTTGAGACACTCGTCAAAAGACAGAGAAATCATCCATGATAACCTCTAAGGATTGGCCAACCATATAAAAGAAGATGGCCATCATGCACCTTTGAAAGGTGGCTAGAGCATTACATAATCCAAAGGCATGCGTCTAAATGCAAATGTACCAAAGGAGCAAGTGAAGGTTGTTTTATCTTGGTAAATAGGGCAAATGGGAACTTGGTTGTAACTAGAGTAACCATCGAGAAGACAATAGTGACTTTGCTCGGCTAGTCTCTCTATCAATAAATGGCAAGGGGAAGTGATCCTTTTTGGTGATTGTGTTCAACTTTCGGTAATCAATGCAGACACGCCAGCCTGTAGTGGTACGAGTTTGGACGAGATCACCACTGTCATTTGGAACCACAGTAATGCTGGATTTCTTAGGGACAACCTGGGTAGGACTAACCCATTCACTATCAGAGATTGGGTAAATAATTCCAGCATCTAACCACTTAATCACCTCATTTTTCACCACCTCTCTCATATTAGGATTTAGACAACGCTAAGGATCCCTATAGGGTTTCGCTCCATCCTCACAATATATCTTATGCATACATATGGAAGGGTCTATGCCCTTAAGATCAGCTAAGGACCAGCCAATGGCTGACTTGAATTCAGAAAGCACTCCTAGAAGTTGGTCTTCTTGCTTAGGTGATAGATCAGAAGAAATAATGACAGGCAATGTTTCATTTTCCCCTAATGAATGCATAATTTAGATTGGAAGGGATAGGTTTAAGTTCCCACTTAGGGGGAGATATGAGGGATGAGGGTTCGGGAGATGCAACTAATGGAGGTAGAGGCTCAAATCTATTTGTAAATGGTGGCTGCTCCAAAGGAGTGGAAGAGTCCAATAATGTGTTGACTTCCTCAATATTCAAGTCATTCTCCAAATTGTCAAGTAATGTTGTAGGGGATCATCAATAAGCATGTTTGGAGTATAATCCGCCACTACCTCATCAATAAGGTTATTTGCAAAGCACTCTTCATCTCTTTTTGGGCTTAAGGATGCATTGAAGATGTTGACTCTAAGTTTCTTATTTCCAAATGATATATCCATGACACTCGATCTACAATTGATGCAAGCATTCGCAGTGGCTAAAAAGGGTCGTCCAAGAATGACTGGTGGTAAATTATTGGTAGTTGGATTATCTATATCTAGGATCAAAAAATCTACAAGAAAATATAGATCATCAACCTTTACCAAAACATTTTCAAGTAGCCCACAAGGTCATTTGATTGAGCGGTCTGCTAATTATAGTATCACATCATTGGATTTCAAATCTCCTAGACCAAACATATCATAAACTGAACCTGGTAAAATATTCACACTAGCTCCCAAATCAAGCAATCCTTTGCTTATGGATAGATCTCCGGTGAAATCCAGCCCAAACCTAACCAGGGCACCCTATCTATTTTGGGTAAAGAAGGGTTAGTTTAAATGTTACACCTCAAAGTTGGACCTTGATTTTAGTGTTATTATCTTTGAAAGCCTTAGGAAGTCATGCCAGACCTTTCCCTTAGGGTAGATCTGTAATGTCCAGCCTTATCCTAACCTTGACCCGGCTCGGAATCTGTTATGTTTGTAGGTCCGAAGACCCGAAGTGGGCGAATAAGATACTTGTAGACCCTTCTGGTTGATGATTTGGTGTTGGAACCTAAGCCCATGGACATTGACGATGATGCCCCTCACTTGAGAGCATTGTCAGTGTTAGTTTTGAATCTGCGCACCGAAGAGGGGTGAATTAGTTGAAATACCTAATGAACTCATGTGCCCAATCTGAATATATTTCTCGAAACTAGACTTCTTGATGGACTTATAGGAGAAAACGCCACTCAATTTGACCCCATATAACCCTCAAAATCCTTGTCTGAAGTTGCTGAACTATGTCTGGCAAATCCTGCTTGCGCATCGAAGAAGGTGAGCTTATTTGGTGGACCTAATGAACTCCCATGCTTAATCTAAGAGTATTTCTGGAAACTAGACTTCTTGATTGACTCGTAGAAGAAAACCTCACTCAATTTGACCCTGTATAGCCCTCCGAATCCCTGTTTGAACCTTGCTATCCTTATTGGTTGACTGGACCAGTTGACCAATCCAATCGACCAATGAGTTCTATTTTTGCTAATTAGGTCGTGGCTGCTCTATTTAAGTCCAAATCTCCGGATTACTTCGCCTCCTATGCCTCCTAAGCCTCTGGAATGAGTTAGAACCCTAATCTAATCAATTACCTTGCATTCCTTGGTGATCTCTCACAAGACTTGAAGAAATCTTCATCCTCCTGCAGCAAAGGTATGTGTATACTCACTCTTTCATCTATCTCTGATTTTCTTTCTTTAATTCTGTTCTTAGTTGAGATCAGGAAGAAGATGCTGCACTCTTGCAACCATCCACTCCATGATCTCATCTTGTTCCTTGAGATCTATGATCATCATCATGATCTCAACCCTAGCCAGTTGAATTCTTGAAACCCTAATCTGGAAACCCTAACCCTTGAAACGCTAACTTTGTGTGGTCATCATGAGAACCTTTTTGGTAACCCCCATATGAGGGAAACCTCATGGGTAATGTGGAGGTTGGTCTAAATTCAATATTCTTTAATTCTTCTTGTTGTAATTGGCCTATCATCAATTCCCTCCCTCCTGCGATCTCAACCTTTTTCATGGGAGCCAAAAAAGGAGACACCCTAACTTCTTGGATCAAACCAAGAACCCTTAGTTTGATCTTGTTAACCTCCAATCAATGTGTTTCCCTTACTAGAATTGTAACCTATCAATCTTTAATTCTTTATCCTTGATCATACTATATTTTCTTCATGATCCATGTTTAACCTAATTAGGATTTCTAAATTATTCTTTCTTCGTTCTTGTTCTTGATTGAGATCAGGAAGAAGATGTTGCAATCTTGCAACCATCTATTCCATGATCTCATTCCATCGTTTGAGATCTATGATCATCTTCGTGATCTCAACCCTAGCCAAAAGGGAGAGATTTTGAGAGGAAATTATGGGTAACTCTCATGAGAGGTAACCATTTATGAAACCCTAATATTCTTTTATCTGTTGGAAACTCCCCAACACCTTTTTAGATTGTGTATTCTTTGTTTCTCTTTCTCTAGGGTGAATCTTGATTACCCCTAGCCTTTCCATGAGAGCCATCGGTTATGTATGATGAAACCCTAACCCCTTTGTTATAAACCTTTTGAGTTTGATTTTCGGACTAAGATCTCCCCCATGTCTTCATTAGGGTTAGGTTGTACTTGGTCATCAACCTCATGGGAAATGTTTTTATTAACCTAAACTAGATTTCCTATGATTTCTTGTCATTTTCTTGATAACAATCATTCCCTCTCTTTCCGTGATCATAACCTTTTCATGGGAGCCATAAAGGTTGAAACCTTAGTTTCTTGGGTTAGATCAAGAACCCATATTTTTACCATGACTTGATGATTTTACCTTCCTATATGGTTCTAATACATCCTAGGAAGTTCCCCTTCGAATTTCGGATCAATCCGACTTCAAACGAAGAAGTTACGGCCAAAACAGTTTTCACTATTCCGTCTTGACTCGATTGGTCGACTGGGTCAGTAGACCAAGGCACTCGACCAATGAAGTCAGTAGCTTCAATTTTCGCTCAGTTTGATTCGTTTGCTCTCTGATCTTTTAGGCAATTTTCCTAATGTTATATCTATGATTGTTAGGGGTTTATTTGCTAAGTTTGGAGCCTCTCTCTTTGATCTTTGGATTATCTTCGGCGATAATCAAGGTAAGGACAGTTATTCCTTAACTTCATAGATTATTTGTTCTCTGATTTCTACTTTGTGAAACTATGAGATTACCTACTGTTGTTGTACTTTAATTCTGATCTCCTACTGTGAGAACAGTAGCACTTCTCATATGTTTTCTTTTCCATTATTCAAGCTTATATGAATTACTTATTACTGCTTAATCTGATTTTCACTTTTACATTCTCTTTTATATGATGAACTACTGGTTGTGTATGTCATGACTGATCTGAGAATGTGTTTGATTAAGATTAGTTTGGGATTGGGAGGTGTCCTTTTGACACTTCTGTCCTTGGACATTATCGGAAATAGTATGGGACGTTTCCGGGGTTGCCCATCGACGCTTTCCCGAATCATTGGTTGTCATACTTAGGGCTGTCTAGCAGTGTTGGGCTAGGATGTCCCCGTTATATCAGACCCGATTCGGAAGGGTATTGAGACCGAACGACCCATGGTAGCAATAGGGATTCACGGGCGCTCGAGACCGGTGAGTTATATCCGTGAGAGGACGGGAATCACATTGTGGGGGCCATTTATTGGAGGGTTGCATATGGCTAGACTTGGGCTCATGGGCGCTCAAGACCGGTGAGTTATATCCGTGAGAGGACATGAGAGCTTCCCGTTTACCATATGTGGATAACCAATAGGGTTGATAAGTCCGTATTTGAGAGAGTTGGATACGCTGACTCTAGTGGAAAGGATCCCGAGAGGCGAGGAATGGAAGTATCTAGACCTGACTTGATGTAACTGACTAGATGACTTGCATTGGGCTAGGCTTTTCCCTGACATGCGCCGATACTTACGCCAAATGGTTGTGAGAGAGTGTGTTGACTTAACCCCCTACCATGGTTTATCCAGGGATGCAGGACCCATTACCAACCGGCTGCCCAAGATATCTTAAATGGTTGAGGGAACCCAAGATATCTTAAATGGTTGAGGGTGTGAGCGAATTTACCCAAAGAAGTATGGTGCTATGACTTAAAGCATGTCTACCATAGAGACCAACATACATAGAGTTTAGATGCATACATACATTACTTGTTTCATATTGCATTGCATTCTTGTTATGGTTTGCTTCCATGTTATTTATGTTGTTATGGATTAACTTGACTTTCTGAGTTTCTTTCGAAACTCATTCCTTTTTTTGTACAATTTGTTGTTAGATTTCTCTACTGTATGTATAAGGAAACACAAGGTGAAGAAGATGAAGACTGAAGAGGAAGAAGAGCTGACTGAAGATGTGGATTAGATTTCTTTTGTTTCTTCTAGACTTATCTTTTACTTTACTTGTATTAGCTTATAGCTTTATTTAGATTTCGATCTACCTTCCACATGTGTTTGTAGGGTATATTTCCGCTATACTCTACAGTTGTCTTTTGATTTGGTATATTGTTATTCCGCACTCTAATATTCTATAGTGATCCTTCTGAGATCCTTTCTTGACTTTTATTATAAATTACTTGAACATTATGATTTTTTCTTGCTTTTCATTATGTTATTGTGCGAAATGGTTATGATCGTTCCTAAACTTGATCTTTAGGGTTGTGGATCACACTCTCGGGTACGCCAGTTAGGGTACCGACTGGGAGGATGTGACATCTCCAATTACACAAGAAATTAAAGGTGTACCTCGATCTTTAAGTTTAGGGGGTGGTTGGATAGAAATTACCAAGTTGACTTGTTCAGTTAGGCGCACAGTTTTAGGAGTCTGAGTTCTCAAATTACGTTTTTGGGTGCATAAATCTTTTAAGAATTTAGCATAAGCTGGGACTTGCTTGATAGCATCCAATAGTGGGAGATTGATATGAACTTGTTGGAATAAGTCAATCATCTCTTGCATCTTAGCATTCTTTCTAGAATCTGGAATTGAGGACTCAAGAACTTCAGGGAAGGGGGATTTTGGAGCGTAAGACTCTAGAGTAGGACCCCTCGACAATTGAAATGTGCAACCCTTTACAAGGATATTGATGGGGGAATACTCACAGGTGGTATTTGTTTACTAGGCTTGTGTGGATCATCACCATTCTCATAGGTCAAATCGACCTCTTCTTGACTCTCAAGATCGATGGGCAATGGCTTAGGAATGGACAAAGGTGAATAATATTCCTTCCCACTATGTGTCACAACAGAAACAAGTTGGACTTGTTCTTTCCCAGACCCAATTTGATGATTAGGGTTACCTATTGGTTGACTAGGTAACTGGCCAGCCTCCCTCCTACTAATGACATCAGCTAGTTGACCAAGTTGGGTTTCTAAATTGTTAATAGACTGAGAATGAGAATGAAAATTGAATATTTTGCTCTAGTCCACTAAGTGCCTTTAGTACCTTATCTTCAAATGATGAATTCTGTAAGGGTTGCGGAGTTGATGGTTGCTCATTCCTATAGGCATTTTGTTGCATATTAGATGGAGGTGGTTGCATAATCAAGAACAAGACTAAATCAAGGTTATCAATATTATTTAGAAGATCAAAACAATGTAAAAAAAATAACATCAGAGTGCGGAAATGATACCAATATTTATATAATCAAAAGGTAGAGTGAGGCGGAATATCACTCCACATATTACAGCGGAAATGTAGCTCAAAACTAAAAGAAAAGATTACAATTGGTTCCCAAAAGAAAGGAAAGAACAAGTAATCAAACTAAGCTAAAGTTTCTTCTACTTTATAAAGAACGTCTTCATAAACATAAACTTCAGAAATTAAGCACGGCCGCTTCCACTCCCAGGTAGGGCTAATCCTAGTACGTAGCATGATCACATGAGGGATCTTCACCGAAATCTTCTTAACTGCTAGCACCTTGAGTGAAGAATGCTTCATCGATTTGTGCTTCCTCGTACTGGTTGTCATAGTCATCAACACCTATAGAATAATCTAACAAAAGATATTTGCATGAAAGGAGTGAGTTCAAGAGAACTCAGCAAGGCAAGTTATTCCATAACAACATAAATAACATGATAGCAGAAAATAGCATGATACAAATGATATGAGACAAACAATGCATGTATGAGTCTAACTTTATGTATGCTGGTCTCTATAGGCAGACATGCTTTAAGTCATAGCACCATACTTCTTCGGGTAGGTCTCAAATCACTCTCCCTCAACCATCTCGGTAACTTGAGTTCTCCGGTGGTAATTGGGTCCAGCATCCCTCTCGGACATTCCTTGGCTGGGGTTTAGGGCACCGCTCTCTCGCATCACCATTGGTCTAAGTATTGGCACATGTCAAGGTAAAGCCTAGCCAAATGCAAGTCATCTACTTGGTTATATCAACTTAGGGTTGGATACTTCCATTCCTTGCCCTGGGCGATCCTTTATGGAACCCTCCTCCCTAGAGTCATCGTATCCTATGGCTACAACAACTCGGACTACAGACTCATCAACCCTATTGGTCATCCACAAATAATAAACGGGAAGCTCTCATGTCCTCTCATGGATATTACTCACCAGTCTTGAGTGCCCATGAGCCCAAGTCTACTATTTGTGACCCTACCAATAAATGGCACCCGCAATGTGATCAATGCCCTCTCACAGGTTGGTTACCGGTCTTGAGCGTCCACAAACCCACATTGCTACCATGGGTTACTGTGAAACCCAGCCCTAACCTTGACCCGGAAACCATGTTGTTTGTAGGTCCAACAACCCGAAGTAAAGCAAGAAGTCAGCTATGGGCCATCCCAGTGGAAGATTTGGTGACTGGCTCTGAATCCATGAGTGTTGATGACAATGTTCTATTTATGGAAACTGAATCCTGATGAAGATCAGATTAGTTGATGGACTTGGAGTGCTCTCTATCATGGTTCGAAGGCATTTCTACCTATTAGGTAAGTCACTTGGTGTGTGTGCAAAACCCCTTTATGTTTGGATTTGATCTGAGCCTTCAATTCCCTGTTTTGGACTTGCTGTTCTGATTGGTCGACTAGACCAGTCAACCAATCCAATCGACCAATGGGTTCTGTCTTTGCTAATTAGGTCTTGCTTGCTCTATTTAAGTCCAATCACTACTTCTTATTTTCTGCCTCCAAACTCTTTGGAACGAACCAAAGACCTCTACAAGTCATCTCCCTTGCGTCCTTGGTGTTTATCTTGACGGATCTTCGTCAAAACTAGTGTTCTTACACAAAAGGGTATGTCTACACTCTCTTCTTCTTCTTCATCTTTGTTTTCTTTTCTTTTTGGGTTGAGACAGTAGAGGAGATGCTGCATACTCTGTTGCAAACATCTCTGTACTTATCTCTCATGATCTTCCTAAGGATTAATGGCTAAAGCAATGTTTTTAATCATGATCATTGCAAGTATTTGAAGGAATCATGATCTAAATCATGATCTTGTCTTCGTTCATCTTTGATTTAAATTCTGATCTTCTCAGATCTATTTTATTGATCATATTAGTAGTCAATCGCTGTGTTTTCTTTACATGATCCATAATCTATCAATCTCTAGTTATTTCTCCTTTATCATACCATGCTTTCTTCAAGAATCATGACTGATACATCTATGGTAAGTTTTGTTTCCTTATTTAGATCCATGTTCTTCAGTCTTAGATCTATTTTCTTGAAGATCTATGCATGCCTTTCATGATTTCTTTATCACAATCAATGATCCATCATCCTATTGTTCTTGTCTATGATTTGTACTTTGAATTCTTCAAGAACTATGATTGATCTAATTATGGTAACTTTTGTTTCCTAATTTGTAACTTGAAAACTTGATTCGATTAGTGTTTTGAAGTCCTCTATATACGGGATGCTACCATTGTAGTTTACCCCTTGTTGGTACCCTTTTGAACCACCAAATTTGGTTCTTTATTCTCAAAACACTGATTTTGTAGGCCACTATCTCAGTTGGTTGACTGATTGGTCGACTGAGACAGTAGACCAATCCAATCGACCAATGAGTACAGCAACTCCAGATTTGGTCTGTTCTGGATGTTTTGATATCTTTCCTTTTAGGGATCTTTCCTAATATGTTGTATACACTTGTTTAGGACCTTCTTCTCAAGTTTGTCAAGATCTTACTTGAATTCTTAAGATTCCTTTGCGAGTTATATAAGGTAAAGATGGTTACTTCCTTAACTACATAAATTGTATATCTTAGTTTCTATATTTGAATCTTGTTAGTTTATTTCTTTAATTAGATTCTTACAATGTTATACTACTGTTGTACCGTCTTGATATCAGTAGCATTACTTGTTTATACTAAATTGACTCATGTATGATTTACATACCAGTTCTATACAAGTTGAATGTTATTATTGATTTCTTTCCATATATGAAGTTACCATATATGTGATGTTATGGATTGATGCTTGTGTATGCTTGTGTATGCTTAAGTATGGTTTGGAAAGGGGAGGTGTCCTTTCAACACTTTTGTCCTTGGACTACTACGGGAATATTATGGGATGTATCCTGAGATGCCCTTTTGACACCTTCCTAAACTGTTAGATGACATATTTAGGACTGTCTAGTAGTGTTTGGCTAGGATGTCCCGTTATGTTAGACCCTAATCGGAGGGGTATTGAGACCTAACGACCCATGGTAGCAATGGGGATTCATGGGCGCTCAAGACCGGTAACCAATCCGTGAGAGGACAGGAATCGCATTGTGGGGACCATTTATCGGTAGGGTTGCATATGGTTAGACTTGGGCTCACGGGCGCTTAAGACCGGTAACCAACCAGTGAGAGGACGTGAGAGCTTCCCATTTACCATATGTGGATGACCTATAGGGTTGATGAGTCCGTAGTCAGGGACTATGAGGACTCTAGTGTGAAGGATACCAGAAAGGATCGCCAGGGGCGAGGAATGGACGTATCTGGATCTGACTTGATGTAACTAAGTAGGAGACTTGCATTTGGCTAGGCTATGACCCTGACATGTGCCGGTACTTAGACCAATGGTGATGTGAGAGAGTGGTGACCTATACCCCCAGCCATGGAATGTCCCGAGGGATGTCGGACCCACTACCAAAAGGCGTTGTGTGATGAGACCTTCCTAAAGAAGTATGGTGTCATGACTTAAAGCATGTCTGCCAATAGAGACCAACATACATAGAGTTAGAATCATATTGCATCATGTGTTTCATATCATATATCATTTTACTTTGCTTTGAAATCCTGCCATTTATGTTGTTATGGATTAACTGCCTTACTGAGTTTCGTTGAAACTCATTCCTTTTGTACAATGTTTTGTTAGACTACTCTACAGATACTGATGACTATGAAAGTCAATTCGAGGAAACGCAAACTGAAGAGGCGTACTACACGCAAGGTGCTGGCAACCATGAAGATTACCTTGAGGATTCCTCAAGTGGTTTTGCTTGTTACCAGGATTAGCCCTGATGTGGAATGGGAACGTCTGAGCATAGTTGATGAAGTCTACGTTTATGAAGATGTTCTCTATAAAGTAGAATAGACTTTAGTTTAGTATGCTTCAGTTTTCTTTCCTATTTTAGATATATTTGTAATCTTTCTTTTGATTTACAAACTACTATTCCGTTGGTTGTAGAGTGGGATTCCGCCTCACTTTACTTATTGATTTAGACACTCTGATTATCTTTCATACACTGATTATATACATGGTTTATTCTTTCCTTATTTGGATCTTTGGTTTATCTTTTGCACATTGATTACTATTGTTCATGATTATGTTATTGTCTATGTGGGTGGTTGATTACTCGATACTTGATCTTCGGGGCTGTGGATCACACACTCGGGTATGCCAGGTAGGGTACCGGCTGGGTGGATGTGACAGTTAATCTGTCTCAATACCCTTCCGAATTGGATCTGATATAACAGGGACATCCTAGCCAAACACCACTAGACAAGCCCTAGGTATGACATACAATAATTTGGGAAAGAGTCAAAGGGCACCATTGGAAATGTCCCATACCACTTCCACTAATGTCCAAGGACAGAAATGTCAAAAGGACATTCCCCAATCCCAAAAATCGTACCTAATCAATTGTGTTCCCAATTCAGTCATAACATACACAACCGATATTCCATCATATAAACATGATCAATCGAATATGTAAATGACAAGAATAAGTATTCATACAAGATTAAAGTAATAAGGAAATACATGAACAATGTACTACGATATTTTAAGTATTTACAGCAGTAACATCATACTAAGAAAATATAAGAATGGCAGAAAATCTAAGAAATTCCCAAATTAGAAACTAAGATTCACGCAATCTATGTTAATATGGAAACAAGTGTCCTTACCTTAATTAGATTCGAAAAAAATCCAAGGAACAAGAGATCAAGTCCAAAGTTAGCTAATAAACCCTAGACAAGCATAGATACAACATTAGGAAAAAAGCCTTAGAAGATTGGAGGTGTGAAACCCAGCCCTAATCTAACCCTGACCTTGACCCGGTAACCCGGTTGTTTTTAGGTCCGAAGACCCGGAGTAAAGAAAGAAGCCAACTATGGGCCATCTCAGTAGAAGACATGGTGTTTGACTCTGAACCCATGGATGTTGTTGATGGAGTTCCATACTTGGATGTCTGTGTAGATTTGGAAAGGAAGCTGCAGTTTTCTGAAGATGAGATTAGTTGAAGGACTTGGAGTATTATCTGACTTGGTTTGAAGGTATTTCTTCACACTTGACTTGTTACTTGATGTGTATGCAAAAGCCCATAAGGTTTAAAGCCCATTTGATCCTCCAAATCCCTGATTATTCCTTACTGTCTGCCTTGGTCGACTGACTGGTCGAGTGGGCCACTCGACCAAGCACTCGACCAAAGGAAGGTGAAATCCGAGAAATTGTAATTTTAGGGTTTTTCACTCTTATTTAAACCCTACTTCGTATTTCTTTGTTACGGCTGCCTCCTAAACACTATGTGAACGTGAGAAGACCTCTCCGAAACTCTCTCTGGTGATTTCGAAGATTCCTCTGCAGATCTGAAACCTCTCTTCTCTGTTCTCACAATTCAAGGTTAGTATCTCTTATGAATTATTAATTCTCTTTTCTTGATCTTGTTCTTGATTGAGATCAGGAAGTTGATGCTGCATCCTTGCAACCATCCCTTCGTGATCTCCTTTGTTTCTTTGAGATCTATGATCATCATCATGATCTCAACCCTAGCCGAAGATTTTCTTGAAACCCTAACCCTTGCTGGAGTTTTGGAAACTCTTGTTAACCTCCCATACGAGGGAAACCTCATGGGTAATATTTCTAGTAACCTAAATTAGTTTTCCTATGATTTTCTTATTGCCTTTGGCCAATTATTTAATTTTCTTTCATTCTGTGATCTCAACCTTTTTATGGGAACCATAAGGTTGAAACCCTAAATTCTTGGGTTAAATCAAGAACCCAAATTTTCCCCATGACTTGATGTTTTTGTCTTCCTATATGATCCTAATATACCTTAGGAAGTTCCCCTTCGAATTCCGGATCATTCCGACTTCAAATGAGGAAGTTATGGCCAAAGCAGTCTGTACAATTCCGTACTGACTTGCTTGGTCGACTGTTTGGTCGACTGGGCCAGTCTACCAAGCACTTGACCAAAGGAGTCAGTAGCTTCGTTTTTTGCCCGAATTGATTCGTTTGCTCTCTGATCTTTTAGGCATCTTCCCTAATGTTGTATCTATGATTGTTAGGAGTCTATTTGCTAAGTTTGGAGTTGCTCTCTTTGGTTTTGGATCATATTCTTCGATAATCAGGTAAGGACAGTTAATTCCTTAACTACATAGATTGCTTGTTCTCTGGTTTCTACTTTGTGAAACTATGAGATTACTTACTGTTATTATAATTTAATTCTGATCTCTTACTGTGAGATCAGTAGCACTTGTTTGTATTATCTTTTTCATTTTTCATGTTATATGAATTACCTATTATTGCCTAATCTAATTTTGCTTTTACATTCTCTTGTATATGATGAACTGTTGGTTGTATATGTTATGACTGATCTGAGAATGTGTTTGCTTAAGTTTGGTTTGGGATTTGGAAGTTGTCCTTTTGACACTTCTGTCCTTGGACATCGGAGGGAATAGTATGGGATGTTCTCCGAAGATGCCCATCGACGCTTTCCCGAATCAATGGATGTCATACCTAGGGCTGTCTAGCAGTGTTTGGCTAGGATATACCCCTGTTATATCAGACCCGAATCGGAAGGGTATTGAGACCGAACGACCCATGGTAGCAATGGGGATTCATGGGGGCTCAAGACTGGTGAAAAGATCCGTGAGAGGACATGGATCACATTGTGGATACTCGAAAGAGGCCATTTATTGGAGGGTTGCATATGGCTAGACTTGGGCTCATGGGCGCTCAAGACCGGTGAAATGATTCGTGAGGGGACATGAGAGCTTCCCGTTTACCATATGTGGATAACCAATAGGGTTGATGAGTCCGTAGTCAGGGACTATTAGGACTCTAGTGGAAAGGATACCGGAAAGGATCGTCAGGGATGAGGAATGGAAGTATCTGGACCCGAGTTGATGTAACCGAGTAGATGACTTGCATTGGGCTAGGCTTTTCCCCGACATGCGCCAGCATTTATGCCAAATGGTTGTGAGAGAGTGTGTTGACTTAACCCCCTGCCATGGTTTGTCCTGAGGGATGAAGGACCCATTACCAACCGGCTGCTCAAGACCGGTGAAATGATCCGTGAGAGAATCCAAGATATCTTAAATGGTTGAGGATGTGAGCGGACTGTTCCAAAGAAGTACGGTGCTATGACTTAAAGCATGTCTACCATAGAGACCAGCATACATAGAGTTAGATGCATACATTCATTACTTGTTTCATACTGCATTGCATCATGTTATGTTTTGCCACATGTTATCTATGATGTTATGGATTAACTTCCCTTACTGAGTTTCTTCGAAACTCATTCCTTTTTGTACATTTTCTTGTTAGATTATCCTGCAGGTACAAAGTATTATGACGAGCAGTACAGCGAAGCACAAGCTGATGAAGCGTATTACACGCAAGGTGCTGGCAACGATCAAGCTCACTCTGATGATCCCTCGGCTGATCAAGTTGCGTACTACTTTTGAGAACGGCATAGTGTAATATCCAGCCCTATTCTAACCTTGACCCTGACCCGGATCCACTATTGTATTCAGGTCCGAGGACCCGAAGCGGTTGAAGAAGAGATTTATGGACCATTCTGATTGATGATCATGATTCGGAGACCGAGCCCATGGACATTGACAATGATAACCCTTGCTTAAATGCATTGTCAGTGTTTAAGGAAAGTCTGCGCATCGGAGAAGATTAATATGGTTGATGTACCAAATGACCTCCTTTGCACAATCCGAAGGTATTCCCCAAAACTAGACTTTTTGATTGAATTGTGGAAGAAAACCTCACTCAATTTGACCTTGTATAGCCTTTCAAATCCCTACTTGAAGTTGCTGTTCTAAACCTGAGTTTTCTGCTGAAAACATTTTGGTCGATCATTTTGGTCGATACCATTGACCAAGGACCATTGACCAAAATGTCCCAGTCTGCCAAGTGAATGATTCCACGGAATATTCCTTTTCTATTTAATATGACCTCGACTTTGAGCCTTTTGCAATCATTTTTCTCACCTGGGAACGTGGGGAGAGCTTCCCAAAGCAGCTCCTTGCTTAGTGTGAAGGGTATCTCATCCAAGACACTTAGTTTATCATTGATTCTTGCCTTCATCTTCTACACTAAGGTATGACTCTTCATTCCACTCTCTATCCTACCATTTCCTACTCTTTTCTATTGTCATCTTGCTGATGGGACATTTGGAATGGTGCTGCAACCTTGCAACCACCACTCCAAGTGCCTACTCATGCTCAATCCATGATTCCCTTAGCCATTCATTGATGCTAATGCTTATATCTCATGCCTAGCATATGTATTCCATGATTTACCTATTAACATCATACCATTTGATATCACTGAGCTATAAAGTGTATTATGTTCATGTTTAACATTGCCATATGATTCCAATCGAATTTCTATTAGTTCCCCTAGCTATTGCATGCTATTCCTCATCAATGCAATCAATTCCAACTCATGCCATGATGATTATCACTTGAACTTGATAGCTCAAATTGGGGATTTTTAATTAGACCATTGGATTGAGTAAATTCCTTGATTTATAGTGTCCTACTACTGTTGTTAAGTATGCCTCCAAGTTTCAGATTGATCCGAACACCGGAAGACTCATTTCGGACCAAAATCCCCAAAATCCACTATTCTGCCCGAGGATTATTTTGGTCGATACCATCGACCAAAGTTGTTGCTGACAGCAACCTTGGTCAGTTTTGACTCAAATGACATCCGATCTTCCCGACTTCTTTTCTAACTTATTATTGATGTTTGTTTAGGGCCTTAACACTTCTATTGGACTATTCTTGGTATTCTCAATTCATCATCAACTCATCCAAGGTAAGGATGGTTATATCCATAAACATATAAGTCATCAAATATTGAACTATGCTTTGTTCAAAGAATGAAATCCCTAAATTTCTTTCAATCATTATAATACTGATACATATGTGTTAGAACAATACATTTAAATCTTTATACATTTGTTGTGTTACTCTATCATTTTGATTTGCTTATGTTTATAATGATTCGTTTCAATATCATGATTTGAGTACTATTATGAATATGCATTGGATGCATGAGAAATGATGAGATTTGATGTGTGATTGCTTACGTATGACTTGGGATTGGAGGGTGTCCCACTGACACTTCTGTCCTTGGGCATCGGAGGGAATAGTATGGGATGTTCTCCGATGGTGCCTATCAACACTTTCCAGAGTTATTGGATGACATACATAGGATTGTCTAGTTGTGTGGCTAGGTTCATCCTTGTCGTGTCAGACCCGAATCGGAAGGGCATTGAGACCGAACAACCCGTGGTAGTGTATGGTTGGATGGGCGCTCTAGGCCGGTAGCCAATCCGGTAGGGGACATAAACCATGCTACGGATACCTGAAAGGGGCCATTTATTGGTAGAGTTGCATATGGATAGACTTGGGCTCACGGGCGCTCAAGACCGGTAACCAATCCGTGAGAGGACGTGAGAGCTTCCCGTTTACTATATGTGGATGACCAATAAGGTTGATGAGTCCGAAATCCGGGATTTCGCTGACTCTAGTGTGAAGGATACAAGAAAGGATCGCCAGGGGCGAGGAATGGACGTATCTGAATCTGACTTGACCGACTGAGTAGATGACTTGCATTGGGCTAGGCTTTACTGTGACATGCTGTCACATCCTCCCAGCCGGTACCCTATCTGGCATACCCGAGAGTGTGATCCACAGCCCAAAGATCAGGTATCGAGTAATCAACCTCCCACATAAACAATAACATACTCATGAACAATAATAATAAAAGTGCGGAAGATAAACCATAGATCCAAATAAGGAAAGAATGAATCATATATAAATCAGAGTACTAAATATAATCAGAGTGTCTAAATCAGATAAGTAAAGTGAGGTGAAATCCCACTCTACAACCAGCGGAAAAGTAGTTCTAAAAGAGAATAAGCAAGATAAAATCTAATCCCAATAGCAGGTACAATAGGTAACTAAATTGTTCTCAATCTTATAGACAACATAACTATAAGTATAAATCTCATAAACAGCACAAGGGCGCTTCCACTCTATGGTTGGACTAAGCATCGTACGGAGCATAACCACTCGCGGGATCTTCAGTGTAATTGTTGTAACCGCAATCACCTTCCTGGAGATATGCCTCCTCTCCTTGCGCTTCTTCATACGGGCCGTCATGATATTCAGAACCTGTAGAATAGTCTAACAAACATTGTACAATAAAGGAATGAGTTTCAAAGAAACTCAGTAAGGCAGTTAAATCCATAATAACACAAATGGCAGGATTTCAGAACAAACATAAATGCAATATGGTATGAAACAAACAATGAATGTATGAATCTAACTCTACATATGCTGGTCTCTATTGGCAGACATGCTTTAAGTCATAGCACCGTACTTCTTTAGGAAGGTCTCAATCACTCATCATCAGTTGGTAATGGGTCCGGCATCCCTCGGGACATTCCATGGCTGGGGGTATAGGTCACCACTCTCTCACATAACCATTGGTCTAAGTACAGGCGCATGTCAGGGTAAAGCCTAGCCAAATGCAAGTCTTCTACTTAGTTACATCAAGTCGGATCCAGATACGTCCATTCCTCGTCCTCGACGATCCTTTCCGGTATCCTTCACACTGGAGTCCTCATAGTCCCTGACTACGGACTCATCAACCCTACTGGTTATCCACATATGGTAAACGGGAAGCTCTCACGTCCTCTCATAGGTTGGTTACCGGTCTTAAGCGCCCGTGAGCCCAAGTCTATCCATATGCAACCCTCCAATAAATGGCCCCCACAATGTGATTCCTGTCCTCTCACGGGTTGGTTACCGGTCTTGAGCGCCCATGAATCCCCATTGCTACCACGGGTCGTTTGGTCTCAATACCCCTCCGATTAGGGTCTGACATAACGGGACATCCTAGCCAAACACTACTAGACAGTCATAAATATGTCATCCAACAGTTTAGGAAGGTGTCCAGAGGGCATCTTCGAAAACATCCCATAATATTCCCGTAGTAGTCCAAGGACAGAAGTGTCAAAAGGACACCTCTCCTTTCCAAACCATACTTAAGCATACACATGCATCAATTCATAACAGCACATATATGGTAACTTCATATATGGAAAGAAATCAATAATTACAATCAATTTGTATATAACTGGTAAGTAAATCATACATGAGTCAATTCAATATAAATAAGTAATGCTACTGATATCAAGACAGTACCACAGTAATATAACATTATAAGAATCTAATTAAAGAAATAACTTAACAAGATTCAAATATAGAAACTAGGATATGCAATTTATGTTGTTAAAGAAGTAACCATCCTTACTTTTTATAACTCGCAAAGGAATCCTAAGAAATCAAGTAAGATCTTGACAAACTTGAGAAGAAGGTCCTAAACAAGTGTATACAACATATTAGGAAAGATCCCTAACAGAAAAGATACCAAAACATCCAAAATAGACCAATTCTGGAGTTGCTGTACTCATTGGTCGAGTGGATTGGTCGACTGGTCCAGTCGACCAATCAGTCGACCAATGCAGACAGTAGCCTATAAAATCAGAGTTTTGAGATATAAAATCCGAATTTGGTGGTTCAAAAGGGTACTAATCAAGGGGTAAACTACATTAGTAGTATCCTAACATATAGGGGATCTCAAAACACTAATCAAATCAAGTCATCAAGATACAAATTAGGAAACAAAAAGTTACCATAATTAGATCAATCATGGTTCTTGAAGAATTCAAGATAGAAATCAAAGACAAGAACAATAGGAGAATGAATCATTGATTCAGGTAAAGGTATCATGAAAAGCATACTTAGATCTTCAAGAAAATAGACCTAAGAGCATAAATCTAAACAAGGAAACAAAACCTACCATATATGTAACTATCATGATTCATGAAGAAAACATGGTATGGTAGAAGAGAAACAACTAGAGATTGATAGATCATGGATCATGAAAAGAAAACACAGCAATTGACTACTAACATGATCAATATAGTAGATCGAAGAAGATCAGAATTCGAATCAAAAGATAAACAAAGACTAGATCATGATTTGATCATGATTCCTTCAAAAGCTTGCAATGATCATGGTTAAGATCATTGCTTTAGCCATTAATCCTTAGGAAAATCATGAGAGACAAGTCCAGAGATGTTTGCAACAGAGAATGAAGCATCTCCTCTACTGTCTCAACTCAAAAAGGAAAGAAAAACAGAGATGGAGGAGAAGAAGAGAGTGTAGACATACCTTTGATGCAAAAGGAAGAGTTTTGACGAAGATCCGTCAAGAAAAATACCAAGGATGCAAGGGAGATGACTTGCAGAGGTCTTTGGTTTGTTCCAAAGAGTTTGGAGGCAGAAAATACGAAGTAGACTCGAGATTGGACTTAAATAGAGCAAGCAAGACCTAATTGACAAAGACAGCACCCATTGGTCGAGTGGATTGGTCGACTGGTCCAGTCGACCAATCAGTCGACCAATGCAGACAGCAATTTCAAAACAGGGAATTGAAGACCCAGATCAAATCCAATCCTAAAGGGGTTTTGCACACATATCAAGTGACTTACCTAATAGGTAGAAATGCCTTCAAACCATGATAGAGAGCACTCCAAGTCCATCAACTAATCCGATCTTCATCAAGATTCAGTTTCCATAAATAGAAATTCATCATCAACTCTCATGGATTCAAAGCCAGACACCAAGTCCTCCACTGGGATGGCCCAAAGCTGACTTCTTACTTTACTTCGGGTCACTGGACCTACAAATAACAAGGTTTCCGGGTCAAGGTTAGGGCTGGGTTTTACACTTGCGCCAGTACTTGACCAAATGGTGATGTGAGAGAGCGGTGACCGATTCCCCTTACCATGGTTTTTGATGACTTTACCGATCTTCCCCGGGCATTCCCAAGATATGGAAATGGGAGAGTGACTGACGATCCAGAGAAGTATGGTGCTATGACTTAAAGCATGTCTACCTTAGAGACTAGCATTCATAGTTAGGCTCATATCTGCATCATATGTTCCATATCACATTGCATTATTATATGTTCTGAATGTGTATGATTTCTAATTATGGAATAACTTCCTTGCTGAGTTCTTCGAACTCATTCCTTTTGTGCAAATGTTTTAGATTACATTCCAGGTACCGAAGATTACGATGGCACCTCCTATGAGGCGGACTATGATTCCACATACTACCCTCCGGGTAGTGGCGTCGGTGAGGATTCGTATATTGGAGCCAAGGAGGATTATTATTCGCACCAGGGTTAGGCCCACAGTTGTGCGGGAGCGGCAGTGACTTGGGTTTACTTCATCCGTACTGTTGAGGAGACTACCATTAGTATAGAAGAAACCCTAGCATAGTGCCCCATTCCCCTGGTGTATTTGTGGAACCTTGGATTTTGTAATTAACTTGTCTTTGAATTATTCCAGTGATACTTGGATATGTAACTAACTTGATTTAATACTAGTCCGCTGCTCTGAGAGGGTGACTACCATACCTTCTCACCCTTTATGATTTTGATCATACCTCATTTATTATCTATATTCCGCACTCTGATTTAGTTAATCTTGTCTTATTCATGATACTTGATATTAGCTGTTTTTACCATTGATTATTACTGTTCATGATTGTGTTATCGTGTATGTGGGAGGCATGGACCTCAGATCATTGATCCTTGGACTGTGGATCACATCCCGGGTATTCCAAATGGGGTACCGGCTGGGTGGATGTGACACATAGAGTTAGAACGGATTCATTGGATTGATGAAGTCCATACTTATGAAGACGTTATCTATAAACTTGAAGACGCTTAATCTTAGTTTATTTCTTAGTACATTTGTTTCAGTTGTAATCCCTTTTGATTTTCATACTACGTTCCGCTATTTTGGTAAAGTGAGTTTCCGCCTCACTTTACTCCTTTTTGATATCATTGGATATCTGGTATCTTTTCGCACTCTGATTATACTGATTGTTCATTTCTTGTTTTGAACCTTGTTTATAATATTAAAACTTGATTTATTTCCTGTTTATGATTATGTTATTGTATATGTGGGAGGATGATTTCCTCGATACTTGATCTTCGGGGCTGTGGATCACACTCCCGGGTATGCCAGTTAGAGTACCGGCTGGGGGGATGTGACAGAGTGGTATCAGAGCCCAAAGTTCAAGGAAATCCTAACCACAGAAAATAGTAGCAAAACATTCCTGAGTCATAGATCCAGAAGTGACTCATCTACTCTCAGAAGTGAATAATAGAACACTTGTATTAGAAACTTGTTTAATGAAGCATAACTGAATACTTCTGAATAATGCACAATAATTATATTTGAACAAATATCATATAAGCAATAAAAGAAAAGTGCATAACACACAATAATAAAGTGAAACAAAAAGAACTTCATTAACTTTAAGAAAAGTTTACATCTGAAAAGCATAAAGGGAAATCCTAAGTACAATCTATCTAGGTGATCTCCTCTGATCTCTGAATGCTCTGAAGTCTTCGGCCATCTGAGTAATCTGTGACTCTATCCTATCTTTCCGTGACTCCATCCTCTCATACATCTGCTCCTGTCTGACCTCCATCCTCTCTAGCATGGAAGTCATCAATCTCATCTGAGCACCTAAATCAGTAGTCTCTGGAACTGAATATGAAGGGCCTCCTGTCTCGAAGTGTGGTGACCTGGGAATCTCATGATGCTCAGGAATAGCCTCATGCATCTCTGTATCCTCTGCCTGATCATCAGAATCTGGACCAGCATCACCCTCATCTGCTGGAGCCTCCATCTCATCCTCATCCTCATCTGTATCCTCCTCACCATCTAGACCCGGGGATCTTATAGTCTGAGTGAGCCTCATCTGCCTGATTGTCCTAGTCCCAATGGCATATCCCAGTGATCTAGTAAGCTCCACTGTATCTTCCAAACTAACCCCGAAGTGTCGGAAGATCAATGTCAGTAATCTCCCGAAGCAAAGGTTCCTCATACCAGGATGTTCCACCAGATTTATCATGACCTGCTGGATGATGTAGGACAGGTCTATCTGAAAACCTGTGTAGATGCGATAGATGATTACGGCCTCCATCACTGAAACCTGATCGTGATGTCCGGCCTTAGGCATGATGTTTCGGCCGACAATGCGACCGATGATCCTAGCTGAATCTGTCATCTGTCCACTGCGTCTCGGAAGGAAGCACCCTATGTCATCCCAGAGAGTGGCGCATATCTCATGAAGCTCGTATGGCATCAAGAATCGGTCTATCTCTGCCCCGACGGGTATCCATAAGCACTGTCGTGAATAGTATGGTACATGGAGAATGTGCGCCAGATCCCTAGTAGAGAAGCGGATCTGTGTATCTCTGACCCTGCTCTCGATAATGAGTCTGAAAGGACGACCCTGTCCTCTAGCCTCCTCGATGGATGTAAGGATGCTGAAGAACAGCCTCACTAGCTCAGGATAGACGGGTAAGTCTGCCGTGAATAGATGAGTCCATGCCTGAGTGTCGAATCGCTGTCGAACCTGGAAGACCCGAAGCTCTCGCAAGTGAAGAAGTATCCCGTACTCTATCTTGCAGTATTCGAAGTAAGCCTCGTACAGGAACTCTGCCTGTGGTGTGTCGAAGAGATCGAGTCGGTTAACCTCTGCTCTAGGCTGAGCTGGAACTCTACCTCTGCCTTGCCTAGCTCCAACTATCCTGCCTCTGCCTCGTCCACCTCTCTGCATGGTGTGATGTCTGTTGAAAAAGATGAGAGACATTGCATGTTAGTATTATTTCGAAAATTCTGCTAGAAGGGCCTTTTCGTAATTTTCATCAAAATTGGAAATTTGGGGAAAATGTAATTTGAGCATACTAGCATGTGCACAATACTTGGAATTGCATGTCTATGAAAGTTATTTGAAGAAAATCGATCAAAATCTCAGTCTAAAGTTGAAAATTCAGCAATAAGGAATTTGGGGATTTTGCATTCTAGGTCAAATTGGATTTTTGAAAATTTTGAAATTGGTAAGATCAAAGTACATGTTCATATTCTCAGTATCATTTTGAGTGTGTAGCAATTGATCTTGTGCGAAAACTCCAAGCGATTTGAAAGAAATCGAAGTTTTTCTAAAGTTAACGATTTCGGTACGAAAGCGATATGAGAAGTGCGAGATTGTTGTAGAACTTGTTGTTTAAGCATAGTATTGTGCTAAAAACCTAGGGAACATGTTTCTAAGTGATCCTAAGCATGATTCCTAGCATTAGACACAAGCAACACATGGTTTTTGAATAAATTTCAAGTTTGAGAAGATGAAAATGAGATGGGAATGAAGATTTACCTTGTGTGAAGTTGTTGAGTGTTGTAGTGTTTTTGTTGAAGCACCAAACTACTTGGAAAATACTTAGGAATGCCTTGGTACCTCTCCTCTAGAGTCCCCTCTCAAGTGTGCAAGGTTTGAAATGAGTTTGTTGGGTTTTTGGCACTTAAAACCCTGATTTTCACGTGCTGTGAGCTTTGGTCGACTGACTGGTCGACTGGGCACTCGACCAAGAACTCGACCAAAGGACCCAGTAGCCCCAAGTGCTGTTGGATTTTGGAGAAATGTGATTTTTGTCCTATGATTGATTGTTTGATGACTAAATGGATGTATTTAAGCATGATTTAAGATTCTTAATCATTTGGACTTGTGGATTATGTCGAAACTTCGAAATTCGTGTTTTTGACATTTCGGTTTTTGCAGAATGGTTACATTAAGAAGTGGTCGTGGTGAATCCAGTGGTCATGGAAGTGGTGAGATACCAATTGGTGGTCATGATCAGCAGACTAACACTGATGACCAAGGTACTCGTGATGTTCCCGGTGCTCCGAATGTCGGAAGTTTTCGTGATATTGGAAATATTATGGGTAATATGATGCAGCAAGCGGCTCTCAGTTCAACCGAGATGTTGACCGGTTTCATGACTCTGCACAATGAGACTCGTGCTGGTGTCAATGGAAATCCTAATGCCGCAGTTTCGAATGCGGGTGGATTAGCTGGAACTCCTCATACTCGTTTGATGGAGAGTTTTTTGAAGATGCAAGTTCCTAACTTCACTGGAGTATCCAAAGATATCTTGTTTCCTAACAAGTGGCTGCGTGAGTTGGAGAAGACTTTCCGTCATTTGCAATGTACAGAAGCCCAGAAGATTTTGTTTGGCGAGCAGAAGTTGCAACATGAAGCTGACGCTTGGTGGACTTCCACCCGGCCTGTTTTGGAAGGTTTACATGCTGGCGTTGTGTCGTGGGATTTGTTCAATGAAGCTTTTTGCAAGAACTACTTTCCAGAAGCTGTGAAGGATGCGAAGGAAGCTGAGTTTATGGCTCTTACTCAAGGATCTTTGTCGGCGTTGGAATACCAACAGAAGTTTGAAGAGCTTCACTTCTTTGCTCCAGACTCTTTGAAGGTTGATATTGCCAAAGCGAAGAAAATTTTCAAGGGATTGCGACCTGCAATCAAGGCATACCTCACCATTCAGCCTATTGAAAGTTATTCCCAGGTGGTGTAGAATGCTAAGAAGCTGGAAGAAACGAAGAAAGAGAATGCTAGAGTGCAAAGACCCTGGCAGCCAAGGAATCCTGGATTTGTGGATCGAACTGATCGACATTTTGTGAGACCTATGCCTTACCCTACTCCTGCTCTTCAGTTTAGGAGTGTAGATCAGAGACCTGGATTTCAGCAACCAGGCCAGTCCGGTCAGTTTGGTGGGAATCGGCCGCCGTCAAATGTGAATGCTAGGCCCGTGAATGCTATTCCTAGGCCTTTGGATCAGAAGCCTCCGGTTGCACCTGTTTCTGTTGGGCCCAGCAATCCTGTTTGCTTTTTCTGTAAGCAGCCTGGTCATTTTGCTCGCGAATGTCCGAAGCGGTCTGTTCAGCCGTCTGCTCCTGTAGTGAAGAATGCTCCTGTTGCTCCTTCTGGAAGAGTGTTCGGTAGATACTGCACCGAACAAGATGCGAATCCTGAAGTGGTTACAGGTACCTTATTTGTTGCTTCTATTCCTGCATTTGTGTTATTTGATATGGGTGCATCTCATTCTTTCATATCGTCTGCATTTATCAAGAAGATCGATTTGGAACCTAAGACTTTATCTAGTTGTTTATCAATTTGTACTCCTACTGGACCTGTTGTGAAAATAGATAAAGGATTAGTTAAGTGTCCTATTTTGGTTGATGGGAAGAATTTGGAAGCCAATTTGGTACTTTTGGAAATGATGGATTTTGATGTCATTTTGGGTATTGATTTGTTGACTACCCATAATGCGGTAATTTTGTGTTCTTCGAAGAGAATTCAATTTCGGATTAGTGGAAGTTCAATGTTTGAATTCCAAGGTGAGAAAGGAAGAATTTGTTAGAAGACATTGTCTGCACTGATGCAAGTCTATGCATTAGTTGAGGGTTTGTCATCTGAAGGAAAGTTTAAGAAAGGAAAGAAAGTAGAAGAAGTTGGCGTTGTATGTGACTTCGTCGATGTTTTTCCTGAAGATCTGTCAGGCATACCACCTGATAGAGAAGTGGAATTTTCTATTGATATAATCCCTGGTGCTGCCCCAGTATCCAAGGCTCCATATAGAATGGCCCCATTGAGTTGGTTGAGTTGCAAAAGCAGTTGAATGAACTCTTGGATAGAGGTTTCATCCGACCTAGTGTTTCACCTTGGGGAGCTCCTGTCTTGTTTGTTAAGAAGAAGGACGGTAGTATGCGTCTGTGCATTGATTACCGTGAGTTGAACAAGTTGACCATTAAGAATAGATAACCGCTGCCCCGAATTGATGATCTCTTTGATCAGTTGAAGGGTGCAGCAGTGTTCTCGAAGATTGATTTAAGGTCTGGATATCACCAGTTGAAAGTGAAGTCAAGTGATATTTTCAAGACAGCTTTTAGAACAAGGTATGGTCATTTTGAGTTTCGAGTTATGCCTTTCGGATTGACTAATGCTCCTGCTGTGTTCATGGATCTCATGAATCGAGTCTTTCACGATGTGCTCGATAAGTTTGTGATAGTCTTCATTGACGATATCCTGATTTATTCGAAGAGTGAAGAAGAGCATGCAAGGTATCTAGATTTCACTTTGCGAAGACTAAGAGAAAAGAAGCTTTACGCTAAATTTAGCAAGTGTGATTTCTGGCTCAAGAGTGTAGTATTCCTCGGCCATGTGGTTTCTGCTGAAGGTATTCGTGTTGATCCCGAAAAGGTTCAAGCGATTCTTGATTGGGAAAGACCGAAGATCGTAACGGAAATAAGAAGTTTTCTCGGTTTGGCGAGGCTACTACGGAAGGTTTTACCGAGAATTTTTCTAGGTTGGCTGCTCCTATGACTAAGCTGACTAGAAAGGAAGAGAAGTTTGTTTGGTCTGGCGCTTGTGAGAAGAATTTCCAAGAATTGAAGGTTAGATTGACAAGTGCTCCGGTTTTAACTATACCTGATAATTCCGGTGGTTTGACAGTCTACACTGATGCGTCGAAAATTGGTTTGGGTTGCGTTCTGATGCAACATGGTAAGGTCGTAGCCTATGCTTCCCAGCAATTGAAGGATTATGAGCAGAATTACCCCACTCATGACTTAAAACTTGCCACTGTTGTCTTTGCTTTGAAGATTTGGAGACATTACCTTTATGGTGAGAAGATTGCTATTTTCACGGATCATAAAAGTTTGAAGTACTTCTTTACCCAAAAGGAGTTAAATATGAGACAAAGAAGATGGTTGGAATTGGTCTCTGATTATGACTGTGACATTCAGTATCACCCTGGTAAAGCGAATGTGGTTGCGGACGCTCTTAGCAGGAAAAGTCAGAAGAAAGTACTGGACTTGAATGCTCTGAGTCAACCTCTGATGTCTTCAATTTCAAATCTTGGTTTAGAACTTGTCCTTGAAGGTTCGGAAGTTGTTTTGTCTGCTATGTCGGCGAGATCCACCATTAGAGATCGAATTGTTGCTCTGCAAGGTTCTGATTTGGATTTTAAGGAGAAGATCGAGAAGATTTCTTTGAATCCTGATTCGGATCCTGACTTTGGTATATCTATGGATGGTGCCTTATTGTTTAGAGGAAGACTTTGTGTGCCTGCTGATGAAGGAATCAAGAAAGAAATTTTAAAGGAAGCGCATCAGTCGATCTTCACAATACACCCTGGAAGCACCAAGATGTATAAAGACTTAAGAGAACATTTTTGGTGGATTGGTTTGAAGGCCGATGTTGATGATTTTGTTGCCAAGTGTGAGACTTGCCAGCGTGTGAAAGCCGTTCATCAACCTCCATCTGGATTACTTCAGCCTCTTCCTATTCCTAGTTGGAAGTGGGAAGACATCTCTATGGACTTTGTGACTAGTTTACCTCGGACAAGTAAAGGTAATGACACTGTGTGGGTGATCGTCGATAGGTTGACCAAATCAGCCCATTTCATCCCTATGAAGATCACTCATACTCTAGATAAGCTTGCTCGACTATATGTGGATAATGTAGTTCGTTTGCACGGTGTGCCTTTGAGTATTGTGTCTGATCGTGATCCTAGGTTCACCTCAAGGTTTTGGAACAGTTTGCAGAAAGCCTTGGGAACCCAATTGAACTTGAGTACAGCTCATCATCCACAGTCTGATGGACAATCTGAGCAGACGATTCAAACTTTGGAAGATATGCTTAGATCTTGTGTAGTGGATATGGGTGGAAATTAAGATGAACACTTAGCTTTGTTTGAGTTTGCGTATAACAACAGTTATCAAGCAACTATAGGCATGGCTCCTTTTAAGGCTTTGTACGGTAACACATGTAGGACACCCTTGTACTGGACTGAGACTGGAGAGAGAAAAGTCTTAGGTCCGGAGATGATTGAAGCTACTAGCGCAATGGTCGATATGATAAGAGAAAGGATTAAGTCTGCTCAGTCAAGACAAAAATCTTATGCTGATAAGAGAAGGACCGATTTGGAATTTCAGGTTGGGGAGAAAGTTTTCTTGAAAGTTTCACCTATGAAGGGTGTGATGAGATTCAATGTTAAAGGAAAGCTTAGCCCTCGTTACATTGGACCTTTTGAGATTTTGGAAAAAGTTGGATCTGTTGCTTATCGATTGGCATTACCTCCGTCTATTGCTGCTGTGCACAATGTGTTTCATGTTTCGATGCTTCGGAAATACATTGAGAATCCGGAACATATTCTACAGCAAGCCCCCGAAGGACTTAGTGTCGATCTGACCTATGAAGAAGAGCCAGCTGAAATTTTGGATAAGAAGGATAAGCAATTGCGGAATCGCACCATCCCTTTGGTAAAGATTCGTTGGAAGAACCATACCCCTGAAGAAGCTTCTTGGGAGAAGGAAGAAGATATGAAGGAGAAATTTCCTCAACTTTTTGGAAGTCCAGGTACGCTTTCAATTTCGAGGATGAAATTTCTTTTAAGGGGGGGAGAATGTGAAACCCAGCCCTAATCTAACCCTGACCTTGACCCGGTAACCTGGTTGTTTTTAGGTCCGAAGACCATGAGTAAAGAAAGAAGCCAACTATGGGCCATCTCAGTAGAAGACATGGTGTTTGACTCTGAACCCATGGATGTTGTTGATGGAGTTCCATACTTGGATGTCTGTGTAGATTTGGAAAGGAAGCTGCAGTTGTTTGAAGATGAGATTAGTTGAAGGACTTGGAGTATTATCTGACTTGGTTTGTAGGTATTTCTTCACACTTGACTTGTTACTTGATGTGTATGCAAAAGCCCATAAGGTTTAAAGCCCATTTGATCCTCCAAATCCCTGATTATTCCTTACTGTCTGCCTTGGTCGACTGACTGGTCGAGTGGGCCACTCGATCAAGCACTCGACCAAAGGAAGGTGAAATCCGAGAAATTGTAATTTTAGGGTTTTTCACTCTTATTTAAACCCTACTTCGTATTTCTTTGTTACAGCTGCCTCCTAAACACTTTGTGAACGTGAGAAGACCTCTCCGAAACTCTCTCTGGTGATTTCGAAGATTCCTCTGCAGATCTGAAACCTCTCTTACAATCAAGGTTAGTATCTCTTATGAATTATTAATTCTCTTTTCTTGATCTTGTTCTTGATTGAGATCAGGAAGTTGATGCTGCATCCTCGCAACCATCCCTTTGTGATCTCCTTCATTTCTTTGAGATCTATGATCATCATCATGATCTCAACCCTAGCCGAAGATTTTCTTGAAACCCTAACCCTTGCTGGAGTTCTGGAAACTCTTGTTAACCTCCCATGCGAGGGAAACCTCATGGGTAATATTTCTAGTAACCTAAATTAGTTTTCCTATGATTTTCTTATTGCCTTTGGCCAATTATTTAATTTTCTTTCATTATGTGATCTCAACCTTTTTATGGGAACCATAAGGTTGAAACCCTAAATTCTTGGGTTAAATCAAGAACCCAAATTTTCCCCATGACTTGATGTTTTTATCTTCCTATATGATCCTAATGTACCTTAGGAAGTTCCCCTTCGAATTCCAAATCATTCCGACTTCAAATGAGGAAGTTATGGCCAAAGCAGTCTGTACAATTCCGTACTGACTTGCTTGGTCGACTGTTTGGTCGACTGGGCCAGTCTACCAAGCACTCGACCAAAGGAGTCAGTAGCTTCGTTTTTCGCCCGAATTGATTCATTTGCTCTCTGATCTTTTAGGCATCTTCCCTAATGTTGTATCTATGATTGTTAGGAGTCTATTTGCTAAGTTTGGAGTTGCTCTCTTTGGTTTTGGATCATATTCTTCGATAATCAGGTAAGGACAGTTAATTCCTTAACTACATAGATTGCTTGTTCTCTGGTTTCTACTTTGTGAAACTATGAGATTACTTACTGTTATTATAATTTAATTCTGATCTCTTACTGTGAGATCAGTAGCACTTGTTTGTATTATCTTTTTCATTTTTCATGTTATATGAATTACCTATTATTGCCTAATCTAATTTTGCTTTTACATTCTCTTGTATATGATGAACTGTTGGTTGTATATGTTATGACTGATCCGAGAATGTGTTTTCTTAAGTTTGGTTTGGGATTTGGAAGTTGTCCTTTTGACACTTTTGTCCTTGGACATCGGAGGGAATGGTATGGGATGTTCTCCGAAGATGCCCATCGACGCTTTCCCGAATCAATGGATGTCATACCTAGGGCTGTCTAGCAGTGTTTGGCTAGGATATACCCCTGTTATATCAGACCCGAATCGGAAGGGTATTGAGACCGAACGACCCGTGGTAGCAATGGGGATTCGTGGGCGCTCAAGACCGGTGAAAAGATCCGTGAGAGGACATGGATCACATTGTGGATACTCGAAAGAGGCCATTTATTGGAGGGTTGCATATGGCTAGACTTGGGCTCATGGGCGCTCAAGACCGGTGAAATGATCCGTGAGGGGACATGAGAGCTTCCCGTTTACCATATGTGGATAACCAATAGGGTTGATGAGTCCGTAGTCAGGGACTATTAGGACTCTAGTGGAAAGGATACCAGAAAGGATCGTCAGGGACGAGGAATGGAAGTATCTGGACCTGAGTTGATGTAACTGAGTAGATAACTTGCATTGGGCTAGGCTTTTCCCTGACATGCGCCAGTACTTATGCCAAATGGTTGTGAGAGAGTGTGTTGACTTAACCCCCTGCCATGGTTTGTCCTGAGGGATGAAGGACCCATTACCAACCGGCTGCTCAAGACCGGTGAAATGATCCCTAAGAGAATCCAAGATATCTTAAATGGTTGAGGATGTGAGCGGACCTTCCCAAAGAAGTACGGTGCTATGACTTAAAGCATGTCTACCATAGAGACCAGCATACATAGAGTTAAATGCATACATTCATTACTTGTTTCATACTGCATTGCATCATGTTATGTTTTGCCACATGTTATCTATGATGTTATGGATTAACTTGCCTTACTGAGTTTCTTTGAAACTCATTTCTTTTTGTACATTTTCTTGTTAGATTATCCTGCAGGTACAGAGTATTATGACGAGCAGTACAGCGAAACACAAGCTGATGAAGCGTATTACACGCAAGGTGCTGGCAACGATCAAGCTCACTCTGATGATACCTCAGCGGATCAAGCTGCGTACTACTTTTGAGAATGGCATAGAGTTCGAACGGATTCATTGGATTGATGAAGTCCATACTTATGAAGACGTTATCTATAAACTTGAAGACGCTTAATCTTAGTTTATTTCTTAGTACATTTGTTTCAGTTGTAATCCCTTTTGATTTTCATACTACGTTCCGCTATTTTGGTAAAGTGAGTTTCCGCCTCACTTTACTCCTTTTTGATATTATTGGATGTCTGGTATCTTTCTGCACTCTGATTATACTGATTGTTCATTTCTTGTTTTGAACCTTGTTTATAATATTAAAACTTGATTTATTTCCTGTTCATGATTATGTTATTGTATATGTGGGAGGATGATTTCCTCGATACTTGATCTTCGGGGCTGTGGATCACACTCCCGGGTATGCCAGTTAGGGTACCGGCTGGGGGGATGTGACAGGAGGTCAAACAGATCAAATTAGACAAAAAAAACCAATGTTGTCCATGCCTGGCAGCCTGGTCCAGTCGACCAGGGTGAACAGTACTCGTAGCCAAAAACTGAATTTTTGTCCGAAAGTCATCTTCCGGGATTCAAAACACTCCAAAATTTCAAAGGAACCTTAGGAACAGTAATCTAAGACTAACTAGCATAGATTAGGCTCCAAACAATTATCAAAACCATGACTTTCTATTTTGATAAAAAAATATGGTTTTCAATGAAAACAACCATGGATGCGAAGGAGAATGAAGGATTCACTCAAGAGGATCATTAGCAATAGATCAGAGATGAATACTAGCATGAAATCAAATCTAATATGCTAGAGAAATCAAATTAAAAGAATGATCATGTCTTCATGAAGAAATCATAAGAATCAAGGCTAGAATCAAGTATGAAGATCATAGCATCAATGGAATGAATGGAGATTCATTCTTAATATTGGAGATTGTAGAAGAGGTGTTTGCAAGGTTGCAATACCTTCTTCATAGTCATAGTAGTAAGAATTAGATCATGCAAGAGTAAATCAATGAGAATTTAAGAGATTACTAACCTTCAAGATGAACACGAGATGAAGAACTTGAGATCTTACAAGAGTTATTCACTAACACCAAGGAGAGGCTTTGAGAGAGGCTTCCCACGTTCTCTAAGGGTTTTAGAAACAAAGGAGGCTAACAAACACGAAGTTCTATTATATAGAGCACCAAAAGACCTAAACATAAGATATTCTCGGATTCTGTCTGGAGCTAGCAGCCTGGCTGGTCGACCAGGCTAGGACAACAAGGTTTAGATAGGGAAATGAATGCCTAAATCACTTCAAATTCAAGTGGGCTTCTCCCAACTCAACAAATGACTTACCTAGCATAGAGGAATGCCTTCAAACCATTTCCAAATAGGCTTTAGGTCCATCAATTAAGCTCTCCTTCATCAAGGTGTAGTATCTTCTCAAACATTGCCAAAGTTTCCAAGTATGGAGCACCATCATCAATCTCTATGGGTTCGGGGTCAAAAACCATGTCTTCTACTGAGATGGCCCATAGTTATCTTCTTCCTTCACTTCAGGTCTTCGGACCTACAAACAACAGGGTTTCAGGGTCAAGGTTAGGGCTGGATTTCACAATTATACTGTTGTGCTATGTGGGAGGACAATTGCTAAGACTTGATCTTTGGGGCTATAGATCATACCTCCGGGTATTGCAGTTAGGGTACCGCCTAGTGGGATGTGACAAGTTTCAAGAGGGTATAGCCCTTTTCTCTACTCTATCTCTTAAACCTCATTCCACTAGGGTCTTGTCTGATCTTTGGGACCTTCCAAACATGTTGTCAATGAACTCTTGATCCAACTTCCAAATCCGTCAACTTTCAAGTCATATCTCCTTCCAAATTCCAACAATACTCCAATCCCCACGTCATTACTATCCACTTCCATGGGTTCAGACTCTGACCCAATGGTTTCTAGCTAGATAGCCCACAGTTGCCTTCTTCTAACACTCCAAGTTCTCGGACCTACATCATAGACTTTCGGGTTAGGATTATGGGGGATTTCAAATCGAGAATCTAAAATTGTGGGGAAATTCATACATGGCCATCGCATTGATGAAAGAGGTTTTCTTGATGATCGAGTAAATGTCATTTGTCTTCTTTCCTTTTATGAGTTGTCTCAACTTCTAGTTTGTATCAGCCAACTCTCAATCAATCTGAACAGCCCTGACGCTGGGTGTTCGAACACTTCCTTCTTCAAAGAGACTTGAGGTGTTGGAATGCATACATACACCCCCTGTCGAACATTGTTAGAGTCCCTATTCTACTGCTTCGCGATTGGTCTTGCAGATCTGCCTCACCTCTATGAGGGAGTTCTCTCTTTCTTCGCACTCCCTATTGTTGGCCCTCAACATCTTCTCTCTCATTATGCCTTGGGTTTCTATTAGGTGGCTGTCAAAAATTTAGCTGCTCGGCCAGGTTTCCTTCTCCCTGTTGGCGAGTGTCTTCTAGCAGGCGAAGCCCTCCTCTTGTTTCCTCGAGCTTGCCTTCTTGCTTCTTCTTGATCGTAAGGATTTGGGTCCTTGCGGCCCCCAGGAGCTTTGCCATTGTTTTAAGTAGCACATGCATCTCGAGGAACTGAGCTTGCATTTGGTTCATCTGTTGTTGGTTCCAATTCATTTGTTCTTGGATGGCTGGCATAATTTGTATCTTTCCATTTTGGTCAGCCAAGCACCCACCACTGTTTAGTTCTTCTTCTTCTCACTCCTCGATCTCTTGTAATGGGTCTTCATGTTGGGAATCGGATCTCTGCCCTGAGGTGGTGGACGAATATAATTATGAATTCTCAGAAGTGTCGATCTCGTGTTTACCATGACTTTTCTAAATCTTTTCCCACAGGCAGTGCCAAATGATGGAACTAAAATTTGTTCAACCATCGGAGGCCTACTGTCACATCCCCCCAGCCAATACCCTAACTGGCATACTCGGGTGTGTGATCCACAGTCCCAAAGAACAAGTATCGAGGAAATCATCCTCCCACATACGCAATAACATAATCATGAACATAAATAATCAATGTACCAATATAAATGAGAGATCCAAATAAAGAAGGAAAATGTTATATAATCATCAGAGTGCGAAAAGATAATGGATAATGTCAATTCAAAGAGTAAAGTGAGGCGGAAACTCACTCTACCAAACAGCGGAAAAGTAGTTCAAAAAGGAAAGAAAAGAGATTACAACTAATCCCAAAATGAAGTAACAGAAGTAAGTAAATTGTTTTCAACTTTGTAAAGTATGTCCTTGTATGTGTAGACTTCAGAGATAAGGCAAGGATGCTTCCACTCCACAGATGGACTAATCATGGTACGAAGCATGACCACCCGAGGGATCTTCACAGTAATCATCATAACAGCTATCACCCTACAGGAAATATGCCTCTTCACCCTGTGCTTCCTCGTACGTACCGTCATAGTAATCCGAAATTGTAGAGAAGTCTAACAAAAGATAGGGTACAAAAGGAGTGAGTCTCGAAAGAAACCCAGTAAGGCAGGTTAAATCCACAATAACGTAAATGGCAGGATTATAAAGCAAAGCATAATGCAATATGATATGAAACAGACAATGTATGTATGAATCTAACTCTAAGGATGCTGGTCTCTATTGGCAAACATGCTTTAAGTCACAGCACCATACTTCTTTGGGTAAGTCTCAGTCACTCGACTCTAGTTGGTAATGGGTCCTTCATCCCTCGGGACAATCCATGGCTGGGGTATAGGTCACCAGTCTCTCACATCACCATTGGTCTCAGTATTGGGGCATGTCAGGGTTAGGCCTAGCCAAATGCAAGTCTTCTACTTAGTCATATCAACTTAGTTCCAGATACATCCATTGTGAAACCCGGCCCTAACCTTAACCAGGATACTCTTTGATTATAGGTCCGAAGACCCGAAGTAGAAGTGAAAGTCAACTATGGGCCATATTGGTAGAAGATATAGTGTTCGACTCCGAACCTATGGAGATTGAAGATGATGCCCCATACTTGAAGACAGTGTTAGATATAGAGAAGAGACTGCACCTTGATATGGTTGGAATTAGTCTCTGATTATGATTGCGATATCCAGTATCATCCTGGTAAAGCAAATGTTGTTGCGGACGCTCTTAGTAGGAAAAGTAACAAAAAGGATCTAGATTTGAATGCTTTGAGCAAGTCGTTGTTGAAGTCAATCTTAGATTTTGAAATGGAAGTTGTTTCGCAAGGTTCAGATGTTGTGCTTTCAGCCATGACAGCAAGATCCACCCTTAGGGATCGAATTGTTGCCTTGCAAGATTCGGATCCGGAATTGAAAGAAAAGATAGAGAAGATTTCTTTAAATTTTGATTTGGACCATGATTTTAGTATATCTATGGATGGTGCCTTATTGTTTAGAGGAAGACTTTGTGTGCCTGCAGTTGAAGAAGTTAAAAGGGAAATTTTGAAGGAAGCACACCAGTCGATCTTTACCGTACATCCAGGAAGCACAAAGATGTATAAGGATTTGAAGGAACATTTTTGGTGGATTGGATTGAAGTCTGATGTAGAAGATTTTGTAGCTAAGTGCGAGACTTGTCAACGTGTTAAAGCTGTTCGACAACCTCCATTTGGATTATTGCAGCCCCTACCCTTACCTGGTTGGAAATGGGAGAATATTACTATGGACTTCGTGACTAGTTTGCCTCGAACAAGTAGAGGTAATGATACTGTGTGGGTAATTGTTGATAGATTGACCAAATCAGCCCATTTTATTCTGATGAAGATCACTCACACTATGGATAAGTTAGCTAGGCTTTATGTGGACAATGTTGTTCGTCTGCATGGAGTGCCTGTGAGTATTGTGTTTGATCGTGACCCTAGATTTACTTCTATATTTTGGAATAGTTTGCAGAAAGCTTTGGGAACCCAGTTGAATTTGAGTACTGCTCACCACCCTCAGTCTGAGCGGACAATTCAGATTATGGAAGATATGCTTAGATCGTATGTTGTTGATATGAGTGGTAATTGGGATGAACATTTAGCTTTGGTTGAGTTTGCCTATAACAATAGTTATCAGTCTACAATAGGCATGGCTCCTTTTAAAGCTTTATATGGAAACACTTGTAGGACACCTCTGTATTGGACCGAAACTGGAGAAAGGAAAGTATTAGGACCTGAAATGATTGAAGCTACAAATGCAATGGTAGATATGATAAGAGAAAGGATTAAGACTGCTCAGTCAAGACAAAAATCTTATGTTGATAGAAGAAGATCAGATTTGGAATTTCAAGTTGGTGAGAACGTTTTTCTAAAGGTATCGCCTATGAAGGGTGTAATGGGGTTTAATGTTAAAGGAAAGCTTAGTCCTTGTTATATTGGACCTTATGAGATTCTTGAAAGGATTGGATCAGTTGCTTACCGTTTGGCTTTGCTTCCGTCACTTGCTGAGACTCATAATGTATTTCATGTTTCAATGCTTCGGAAGTATGTTGAGAACCCAGATCACATACTACAGCAAGAACCTGAAGGACTTTGTGCTGATTTATCTTATAAGGAAGAACCGGTTAAAATCTTGGATAGAAAGGACAAGCAATTAAGGAATCGAACTATCCCTTTGGTGAAGATTCAGTGGAAGAACCATACCCCTGAAGAAGCGTCTTGGGAGAAGGAAGAAGACATGAAGGAGAAGTTTCCTCATCTTTTTTGGAAGTTCAGGTATACTTTCAATTTTGAGGACGAAATTTCTTTTAAGGAGGGGGGAATGTGAAACCCGGCCCTAACCTTAACCCGGATACTCTTTGATTGTAGGTCCGAAGACCCGAAGTAGAAGTGAAAGTCAACTATGGGCCATATTGGTAGAGCATATAGTGTTCGACTCCGAACCTATGGAGATTGAAGATGATGCCCCATACTGATAGTGTTAGATATAGAGAAGAGACTGCACCTTGATGAATAGAAGATTAGTTGATGACCTTAGAGCTTGGTGGGACATGATTTAAATCCATTTTTCCATGCTAGGTATGTTATAGAATATGTGTTTAAAGTTTCATTTGATTCTGAGTAGTGGAAGACCCTCAAATCCCTATTTTTGGCTTTGCTGTCAGCCTGGGTCGAGTGCTTGGGTCGACTGGCCAATGCTACCCAGCCAATCGACCCAGAGTTGCTGAACTCGAATAGAATGTTCTGTTTTGAGAATCTTGCTATATATACCCCATGACTTCGTGACTTTAGTATCCCTAGCCTCCATAACACTTAGAGAACGAAGGGAAACCATCTCCAAGCCTCCAAGAGTGAAGAAGAAGACCTAATCTTGCAATCTTACAAACTCTCTCTCTTGTTCTTCAATTAAAGGTTGGTAATCTATCTTTTATGTTAATGATTTATTCTTTCCATGATCACTCTCATCTCTGAACTGAGATTATGATGACGATGCTGCAACCTTGTAGTCATATCTTTACAATCTCTTTTCATTCTCTAGTACTATGATCATCTCATTCATTCTTGACATGGTTCTTTTGATTTCTTCTTAAACTATGATAATATTTCCTATTTTGATTCATTCTAGCATTACAGATGCTTCTCTATGATTATTCATACCTCTGATCTACTGTGTTCTTGTACTAGAATGAGATCTAATCATCTCTAGTTCATCTCTTTCATTCATAGCATGTTTCCAATGAAAACTATGATTTTTACCAAATAAGAAACTATGGTTCTAAATTAGGAAGTAATGTTTTAATGGTGGTTTGATGTCTAAATTATGCTTTCTAGGCTTAGACTACTATGTTAGACAATCCCTCCAAGTTTCGTCGCATTCCTGTTTGTGTAGCATAGGTTTCGGATCAAGATTCTATTTTTACTTTCGGATTTGCTCTTGGGCAGACTGCCTGGGTCGACTGGCCAATGCTACCCAGCCAATCAACCCGCAACAGCAGAATCTGTTTTCTTCGTCCGATTTGATTCGATTCATGCTTATTCTTTTAGGACTACTTCCTAATGATTGTGTGATGCTATTCTAGGGATTATTTGCTAACTTTGGATTCATCCTCTTGTCCGTCCGGAATATTCTCGGATCTATTTAAGGTAAGGAAAGTTGTTACCATATTAACATAGATTTGCATAGATTTAGTTTCTAATTTGGGAACTAATTAGAATTGCTACTGTTATGTTAGTTTCTATTATGATATGAATGCTGCAAGTACATTAGAATCTTATTTCCTTATTTACTTTATGTACTTCATTATGTATGAATACTTTCTCATGTATGTTTCCTTATTTATTTAATCTTGTCTTATTATACTCTTTCATATGATGAGATATCTGTCGTGGATGATATGACTGAATTATGATTGTGATTGCTTAGGTATGATTTGGGATTGGGGAATGTCCTTTTGACATTTCTGTCCTTGGACCTCATTGGGAGTAGTATGGGATATTTCCAATGTTGCCCTTTGACGCTTTCCCGGATTATTGGTTTTCATACCTAGGACTTGTCTAGCAGTGTTTGGCTAGGTTATACCACTGTTATATCAGACCTGAATCAGAAGGGTATTGAGATCGAACGACCCGTGGTAGCAATGTGGATTCATGGGTGCTCAAGACCGGTGAGTTATATCCGTGAGGGGACATGAATTACATTGTGGGGACCATTTGTGGGTAGAGTTGCATATGGATATACTTGGGCTCATGGGCGTTCAAGACCGGTAACCAACCCGTGAGAGGACATGAGAGCTTCCCGTTTACTATATGTGGATGACCTATAGGGTTGATGAGTCCGTATTTGAGAGAGTCGGATACGCTGACTCTAGTGTGAAGGATACCGGAAAGGATCCCAAGAGGGGAGGAATGGACGTATCTGGATCTGAGTTGATATGACTAAGTAGAAGACTTGCATTGGGCTAGGCTTTACCTTGACATGCGCCAATACTTAGACCAAACTGTGATGTGACAGAGAGGTGATTTAACCCCTAACCATGGATTGTCCAAGATGGATGAAGGACCCACTACCAACCGGCGTTGTGTGATGAGACCTACCCAAAGAAGTATGGTGCTATGACTTAAAGCATGTCTGCCTATAGAGACCAGCATATATAGAGTTAGACTCATACATGCATTGTTGTCTCATATCATATCACTTATTGCTTTGTTTGTTATACTATGTTATTTATGCAATTATGGAATAACTTGCCTTGTTGAGTTTCTTTTGAAACTCACTCCTTTTTGTACAATATCTTTTGTTAGACTATTCTACAGGTTTTGATGGCTATGAAGCGCAATATGAAGAAGCGCAAGATGAAGAAGCGTACCATACGCAAAGTGTTGGTGATTACGAAGATTACTGTGAAGATTCCTCGAGTGGTCTCTCTTATTACCAGGATTAGCCCTACTATGGAGTGGGAGCATCTTAGCATCATCGATGAAGTCTACGTTTATGAGGACATCCTTTATAAAGTAGAAAAGACTCTAGTTTAGTTAGATTATATCTTTCTTTCCTGTCTTTAGAATCGGTTGTAATCCCATTTGATTTTCAAACTACATTCCGCTGTACTCATGGAGTGAGATTCCGCCTCACTCTACTTTTGATTATATATCTATTGATATCTTTTCCGCACTCTGATGATTATCTCGTTACTTATCTATGATTCATTTGAATAATATTGTTAATATTGATTTAGTCTTGTTCTTGATTATATTGTTGTGAATGTGGGAGGATGATTTCACTAACTACTGGATCTTGTGGAACTTGGATCACACACTCGGGTATGCTAGATAGGGTACCGGCTGGGTGGATGTGACATCCATACCTCGCCCCTGGCGATCCTTTCCGGTATCCTTCACACTAGAGTCCTCATAGTCCCTGACTACGAACTCATCAACCCTATTGGTTATCCACATATGGTAAACAGGAAGCTCTCATGTCCCCTCATGGGTTGGTTACCGGTCTTGAACACCCATGAACCCAAGTCTATCCATATGCAACCCTCCCAATAAATGGCCCCCACAATGTGATTCCTGTCCTCTCACGGTTTGGTTACCGGTCTTGAGCGCCCATGAATCCCTATTGCTACCACGGGTTGTTCGGTCTCAATACCCTTCTGACTAGGGTTTGAAATAACGGGGACATCCTAGCCAAACACTGCTAGACAATCCTAGGTATGACAACCAACAATTTAGGAAGGTGTCAATGGGCACCCCCGGAAACATCCCATAATATTCCCGTTGATGTCCAAGGACAGAAGTGTCAAAAGGACTCCTCTCCATCCCGAACCATACCTAGTCAATCACAATCATCAGTCAATCATATCATACACCATTCTAGTAACACCTCATACATAACATGATCCATCTCATATACATAAAGTATACAATAACACGATCCATCTCATATACAATTGACAAATAACAGACATTCATAAACTAAAGAATACAAGTAAGTAATGCATTTGTAAATAAAGTAAGCACATCAGTAGTGTATCCATAAAAGAATCCAAATTATGGTAACAAATCCGAATGATTCTAATATAGAAGTTAAAATCACACAATCTATGTAATTATAGAAATAACCCTCCTTACCTTATATAACTTGAAGAGAATCCCAAGAATCAAGGAGAATCTTTCTAAACTTGGCAAGAAGATCCTAAACAAGTATACATACCTTATTAGGAAAGAAATCAAAAGGCAGGAGATCAAACGAACCAAAACAGACCAAGAAAAGAAGCTATTGTCTTCATTGGTCGATTGATTGGTCTACTGACCCAGTCGACCAATCAGTCGACCAACTAAGTCAGTAGCATACAAAAATAGAGTTTCTGATTCGAAAACAAAATTTTGCGATCCAAAACATCACCATACAAGAAGGGGATTGCAATGACAGTGTACTAGTATTAAAGAACAAGTCTAACACTATCATTGATCAAAACCTAAAGATACAAATAAGGAAACAAAACTTACCATAAAAGTAATAGTCAGGGTTTTTGAAGAAAACATGTTACGATCATGAAGGGAAAAATCAGAGATTGGTAGATTACTAATCTAGTAAAGAAAACATTGAGATTGAACACTGAACTAATCAAGAAACAGATCAAAAATTATAAGAATTCAAATCAAAAGATGAATCAAGGAAGAAGATCATGGTTCCTTCAAAAGCTTGCAATGATCATGATCAAGATCACTATAATAGCCATTAATCCTTAGTAAACCATGAGAGATGAGTGGAGAGATGTTTGCAACAGAGGATGCAACATCTACTCTACTGTCTCAATCCAAAAAGAAAAGAAAACAGAGATGAGAAGAAGAAGAGAGTGTAGACATACCTTTCAATGTAAGAAGAAGAGAAATGCGAGAGTTCTTGCAAGAATCCAACCTAGGGCGCAAAGAAACTGATTTGAATGGAGCTCTGACTCGTTCCAGAGGTTTAGGAGGTAGAGGAGACGGAATAATCACGAGATTGGACTTAAATAAAGCAGCCACGACCTAATTGGAAAAATATGATCTCATTGGTCGATTGGCCCAATCGACCAATCAGTCAACCAAGCAGGACAGTAAGGCCAAGGCTAGGATTTGGAGGATCAAATGAACACCAAACCTAAAGAGCATTAACACACACATCAAGTGACATACCTAGGGTGTAGAAATGCCTTCGAACCAAGTCAGATAATACTCCAAGTCTTTCAACTAATCTCATCTTCAATCAGGTGAAGTTTCCTTTCTAGTTCTGAGCAAATTTCCATAATTGGAACACCAACATCAACATCCATGGGTTTAGGGTCAAACTTCATATCTTCCACTGAGATGGCCCACAGTTGACTTCTTCCTTTACTCTGGGTTATCGGACCTACAAACAACTGGGTTTCCGGGTCAAGGTTAGGGCTGAGTTTCATACCTGCATAACAAACATCAAACATGGGCTGATTCGGCGATCAGGAAGCCACCTCCGATGGTTAAGTCAATAAGTGCACCACCCAAGAGCCCTAACAAATTGCAGCTCTTAATTGAAAGATGGAAGGGAGGGAAATGATTCAGTTACCTTCTCTCTGCCCTATTCCTTTACTTATATATGATTTACCTCCTATCTCCGACTATTAGATTAATTCACGAATCTTCTTCGTGGCTGCACAATCATAGGGTTTTGATTCCCCTAATTTGAGTTAGTTGTTGATTCCTTTTTAGGCATGACAGCTCATCCCAAGTTTGGCGGGATCACGCCTCTTTCCATAACTATCGAGTTCCTTTGCGCTTAATGACCTTTTGGGTTGGCTTCTTGTTCTAGTCTTGATCGGAATGAACTAAACCGACCATGGTTCAATTTAATTGGTTCACAATCATTATTTTCACTTATCAATATATGTTTTATATACCTTATCCCTTTATCCACCCAAGTAAAAACTATGGCCACCCATGCCTAATCAATTGAGTTGCATCCAAATTTTTGGATACTTTGTCAGAAGTCCCATCTTGAAACCTTAGCTACAGAAAAACTGCATAAATCAAAAACTGCATAAATCAAATGATGTGAAGTGTCTCCAAAAGGGAAGCATCAACGTTGACATACACATGCACATAATTTGCCTCCAGAACAATAGTCTCGTGTGCCAACAACATAAAGCAACCCAAATCCTACCCGAACCCTACGCAATTCACACATAAAATAACACATCATAGGCTTTCTATCTAAACCGAATGATTTAGGATCGGAATCTTTTACTTGAAGTGTGTCAACCCAGTGAAACATGCAACAAGTAACAAAGCTTTCGAGGGTGAATGATTGAATGATGAGGATTTCGAGGGTGAATTGTTGGTCACATGATTTCTCCAGCAAAAAGAGCCCACGACAGCTTGGGTTGGTGGTCCAAGTTCTTGAAACACCCATCTCCACAAAAAAAAAACTTCCCTGTAACTCTAGTGTAAAATACCTGATGTAGGTAAGGAATACCATCCCAAAGGATATCTATATTTTTCAAGAATGGCTCATGATGGTAGCTTTAAATTCTAAATTTTCATGGCTTTTCTTGTTTTCCTTGATGAATTTCAGTCTTACCTTTCAAGCTTCTGGTAAAGGTAAACTACAACTTTTAATGCGGTTAGGAAGACAAGCAAGGCGTTGGTTTTATCATTAGCTTGCATCTGCAAACTGGCAGTCCTGGATTCACTCAATTTCTTCCCAAGTTGAAGCCTTCACAATGAGTCTAGCTCATGTCCTTGTACAAGAACATCTAAGACATTTTAATAATCTATCATATGTATGGAATCTACTATACCATTTATACGTTTCATGGTTGAAACCTGGCGACATACTTATATAAGGACATGATCTGGACCCACAATGAGTCTCAGCAGGCTTCTCATATTGCCTATCAGAGTGCTTGAAAAATACCTTCTTTGAATCTCACTGCAAGAAACTTCTCTCCTTAATTGGTAACAAATACTCTACATCAAACTTCGAAGTGATCATCATCTTGGATACATCTCATTAATCTCCTAATCTCTTACTTAATGTTTGATGCGAAGAGATTCTCTCCAACTGAGTGCACGGTACACCCAATTTTTCCTCTCACAGCCCACTTGACATAGGCCACCCAGCTTACCTGACGTCAGGTAAGTTGTAAGACCCCCGAATGGATGAAATCCAAATCCTTGTTTGAAAAATATAAGGATTCCTCAGGTATCTTCTTCATTTTTTTTTCCTCGGGAGGGGGGGGGGGGGGGGGGAGGTATAGAACAAGGAATTGATTTGACATCCGGTTCACTTTCACTTGACTCTAAAAGGAAAATGCATTTGAGAAGAAAATTGTTTTGCACCAATTGGAAACCGGGTTTAAATGTGTGGGTGCTAAATTGAATATATCCTAAATTGGTCCAGATACGTAGGACCATAAACTAACCAAAGAGCCATGTTGACCCAAAATGTTACGCAAAACGAACTGGATCAATACATCAGCAATTCTGTTCTCCAGCTAAATTAATTATTTGGGCTGAAGACCTACAAGAAGAAAATGAACTACTTTAAGGTCAATCAAATTTTCAGAGGTTTGGATACAAAGCATGTTACAAATAGGTCTAAGTATACTATTGAAGGGTTGCTCAGTCGGTAATTATTACAACCTTTTAGTATATAGGTCACAAGTTCGATGTTTCTGTGGTATATGTATTAGTCTCCCACCTCTATTATAAAGTCAACAGTTTCAAAGAAAAATAATGCTAAGTACATTAATAAATGGAATAATTAGTGTTATCTCCTGTACTTTTTAAAATTACTAATCCTACCTTTAACTTTGTTTACAATTACTAATCCTACCTTTAACTAATCCTACCTTTAACTTTGTTTACAATTACTAATGCCCCCAGCCATTAAAGTTTTGTCAATGTATTGATGATATGGCATTTATATATTTTCTCAAAATCTCAAAAATAACCTTGGAATTATCTGTACTTATTTATAATTTTGTCAAGTTATATTACTATCCTTAATTAACTATGAAAAAAGTTAATCTTAAATCCAATTTCTTTTCTAAAAAGAAACCATCTAATAAAGGAAAGATGCGATTTTTCTTCTCTAAAAAGAAACCACCGAATAAAAGAAAAAACGTGATTAAACAAAACTCAAAATAGAAACTAAATATGAGAAGATCAAATTTAATTCAAAGTTGAAAATTAAAAATCACCTAATATATGCTAATCATTGTGCATGTTACCAAATTCTCTATCAATTAACATCTTATATATTGCTAATTTGTTTGTAAAACTTCCTTCATTGTAATTGTGAAAAATTTAAGTCGAACTTGAGAGTTTCAACAACCATAAGTGTATAAATTCTCGAATTAAATTCTCAAAAGAAAACAAAAAGAAAACTAATTCCAAAATAACACTTCTATTGAAGATGAACCTTACCTGAAAATCCATGTGATTTATATTTTTTAGTGCAATCGTAAGATCCTCATTAACAAGTATCACGCTGTAGTAGAGATCATACAATACATACACACAAATTCCTTTCTTTTCTCTCAAATCACTGCTCCTGCTATTTGAACTTAAATTTATACTGCGAAACAATTCATCTTCCCCACGATACACATTTTTATAGAGTTAGGGACGAAGAAGCAAATATCAAGAGATAATTTATTCACAAACTTTCTTGATCTGGGTCTTCATCACATTTTAAATGGAGATGATTAATACTGTTAGAAATCCAAAATTGAATCTAAAATATAAAATTTTAAGGATATAATTGACATTCATTATAGTTTCTATAAATGAGGGTAATGTCATTTTTTTACTTTTGAATTTTAATAAAGGACAAGATAGACATTATATATTTAATATTAACAACTACTTAACACCATTAGAAGTGAGGGGGGAAATAATAATTTCATAAAGAAGAAGGTTTGATTAGTAATAAAACTAAGTATAGGGGGACAATAATAATTATCCCTTAATAAAAACCTCAAGGGGTTAACTCTTTTGGTAAAGACCAGTATTTCATTATGTGAAGTTAAGAGTTCGAATCTCTTTAGAGTCATAGGTAAAATCTCATTGTATAATTGAATCTTGTATATAAAGTTATCTCGAGATGTAATAGACTAGTTTTTTTTTTTTTTTTTTTTGGTAAAATAATAGACTATTTAGGCTTTCAAAATTTCTCCTTTGGATAAAACCTTAACCCCTCAAACACATTAAAAATATGTTTTATTATTATTATTATTATTATTTATTTAGTAAGAAAAAAAAGAAAAAAAATTAAAAGGATGGTTTTCTGAGCCATCATAGTTAGGAATCTAAAGTCGCTGCCCAATGTGGCGAATAATATATCAATAGATTTCGGAAGGAGTATATATTTATCAATTTGGCCTTGGACCAATCCCAACCATTGATAGGGAATTTTCCTTTCTGATTTTGCATTAAAGGTGCAAGCTTTTCTTGTGGGCCTTTCACGGTTATATCAGTGAAAAAGCTCCGAGGAGAATATTTCTTTGTATGTAAAGCTCTAATTTAGATTATTTAATATGATATAAATTCTTGTCTTGCTCTTAAAAAATAACAAACTAATCCAACACGGGATTCTTGAAGGAGGGAAGATCAAAGCCGGCATTCACTATGACAACAGAGAAAATCCCCCTCGCCACGCCACGGTGGCCAGTGGCCACACCTACCTTTGGGATGGATTTCAGTGAACCATACGTGATGGGGCTCAGCATGGGGAGAGAGGTGGTTATGGCTCTATTGGGCATGATGTCGATCCGTGGTAAGGTTGTGTTTGTCATTGAAGTTATGCATCCTCCATACCGAGCTTACGGCAATAGAAGTTGGCATTCGGAAGGAAAAAACACATGAGGTTAGCTGATGTTCCCATAAGATCAGACTCGGAAACGACCATTCAAGTGATCAATGTTGGGTCGTTCTGGGTCCCCTGGAACGTTATGGTCTTGATTGGTAGCTACTATTTGGGATCATGCGAGAGGCTTAGAGGCGAGGAGTGGACCTTTGTATTCCGATTCTTTCTTTATTTTTCAAATAAAGTTATATTCGTACTTTTAAAGAAAAAAATAAATAAATAAATAAATAAATAAACAAATAAAATTATCCAACAACGATTTGTGTTGGTCTGAAGATTGGAACTTTAATTAATTAAAGAGATCAATGGAGAAGCATCTCCTAGGAACGAAGAAAGGATTATTATAAAAGGAGGGCAGGCCCACCAAGTTCTTAATGCATATAAGTTAACTTCCTTAAGTTGTTTCAAGGGCATATGAATATCCATATAGATTCTAAATGTGTTTCACGTGCATGAGAAAATAAATCTAACGACTACAATTTTGAGGGGTGATTCAGTTGGCAAAAGACCAACGTTTTCACCTAGGAAGTCATAGTTCGAATCCCTTCAAAGTCAGGGGCAAACTCATGCCAATATTAATTATAAAAGCTTCCTTGAGAATGTAGTCAATGTGCCTATAATCTGGCCTGAATGAACTTTGGATATAAAATAAAAAAAATAAAAAAATAAAAATCTTATAAGTGATTTGTGTTTGGATCGACCTGGTTCAAATTGAATTGGGCTAGGTTCTTTTTTTTGTTGTGCAAAAGATTGGGCTGTTCGGCCTATCAGAATTAAGTTTGGAGTGTTTTAATGATCATTAACTCTTGATCCCTATGGCTGACATATATAGGTGATTCAGAAGCGGTTTTTTATTTTTCATTTTTCATTGTTTGCATATTATGCTTTATATGAAAAGCAAAGATGGTACTAACTACCATGGGATGGCTCCAAAATGTGGTCCCTTTTATTGTTAATAGAATCTTCTCCCAATAATGAAGGGGTTAATAAGCTTATTTTTGGGCCAAATTCAGGTTGGACAAAATGATACTATTTTTATTCTTGAGATGGAAATCAATGAATACTCCATGGATGTAATGGTTCAGGACACCTTGCCGTCTATCCAGTGTCATCCAATGGAGTTCCTTATTCATGTGGACTCTTTCAATCAAAACCAATGGAAAGAGTCACAAGGGAATAAGAGAAAGAGGAGGGAAAGAGCCATAGTAAGACCTTCATTGGGACTTAGAAAGGTATCAACACCTTATCATCCTCAGTGGGTGATACAAATTGGTTTTGCACATAAGCGGTACTGATATTGTGTTCATAGGATGTAAAGGATAAGTCTCTGAATTCAAATTCAAATTCAAATCCACCGTAACTAGCTCTATCTTCGATTGATCTTATCTCCAACCGATCAAGAAGAGTTTGAGTTATAGTTAAAGCATCAACAAGTTGTAGTTCAAATTCAAATATTGAACTGTAATTTGTAATTCATATAATATTAATATACATCTCCCACTCACTAATCTGAGTGTGGAAGAATTCTCTCTCAAACGAAATTCTAACTTGGTATCAGTTTTTTAGCCTCTGACCGCCGTCTACATGATCCTCAAGACCAGCTCCACCACTGCCATGGCTTCTTCTCTAATTTCACCTACCAACATCGTTTCTCTCCTACCTGTAAAGCTTGATTGAAGCAACTATCTCCTCTGGAAATCGCAATTTCTTCATCTACTTCATACACATGATCTTTATGGATATGTCAATGGAACCAATCCAGCTCCTCCTCAAACCATACCCAATCCCTCCACCACATCACCCGCATCAACCTCCATTCCTAACCCTGCATATTCTCAATAGCGCAAGCAAGACCAGATGATCTTATCTTGGCTCATCTCCTCCCTTTCTGAAAGTGCTCTTTCTCAAATCGTTGGTCTTACCACTTCCCACACTGCTTGGAATTCCCTTGAACGGACTTATGCCTCCCAATCTCAAGCCTGCATAATGCAATTGAAATACCAACTTTTGCAAATTCACAAAGGCCACTCTTCTATAACCAAATATGTTCAGAAGATTAAATCTATTGTTGATCATTTTGCCGCCGCTGCCCACTCAATTTCTGATGCAGATATTAACCTCACAATGCTTCGTGGCCTAGGCCATGAATATGAATCCTTTGCCACCTCAATTACCTCCCATCTTTCCCCTTGATGATTTCATAGGCCTTTTACTGAATCAAGAAATCTTCAAAGATCAAACAAGCTAGACAACAACTTGACTTGCCTTCATCAGAAGTTAATATATCCACTAGATCAACGCCCCACCCACTAACTGAAATCGTGGCCCCTTTCATAGCTATGGCAGAGGATGAGCTCGAGGTTACTTCAATCGTGGTCGACATGAAAAACATCTTCCACCTCTCCTCTCTACCCCTATGGTTGCTGTTCAGATTTGCAACAAAACTAATCATATAATGATGCAATGTTATTTTCTCTATGCACCAGGTGACAATGCCTCCAAGCTGAATTCTTCTCCATAAGCTTTCTTGGCAGGACCCACGACTTCATTTGATCCTTCTTGGTACCCTGACTCAGGTGCCACTCATCATGTTACATTTAATGTAACCCAAATGGATACAACAATGCTTTATCATGATATTTATCAACTTCACATTGGTAGTGGCTTAGGTTTGCATATAAAAAATATTGGAAGTGCTTCTCTATCAATGCCTTCCAAAATTCTTACTTTATCTAAAGTGCTACATGTTCCTTCTATTACTAAAAATGTGCTCTTTGTGAGTAAATTTACACGTGATAATGATGTTTATATGGAATCTCATCCAAGTTCGTGCTTTGTGAAGGATCTCAAAACGGGGACTATTCTACTTTTAGGATAAATTGAAGCTGGCCTCTATCACTTCCATCCACCATCCGCATCTCCCTCTGTTCATCTCAACGAACGTATGTCTCACAAAGTGTGGTATGACCGATTAGGGCATCCGTTGAAGAGAACTTTGGACTCTCTCTTTCGCAGTTTTGGCCTACACCAACCTTCATCTACTTAACCAGTTTTGTGTGTCCCATGCCAGATGGGAAAATCACATAAATTGCCTTTCAAGTTAAATAAATCAAGGACAGTATCTCCATTCCAATTATTGCACTTTGATATTTGGGGCCCCTCTCTGTCACCATCAACGCAAGGTTATAGTTATTATATTTCTTTCTTGGATGATTACAACAAATTTACATGGATTTCTCCACTTGTACGTCGTTTTGATGCAATTTTAGTATTCAAGCAATTCTATTCTTATGCAGCCAATGTTTTTAATTCCAAAATTCAAGTTTTTCAATCTGATGGTGCCAAGGAATATGAATATTTTGATAATTTTTTTAAAGAGAATGGTATATCTCATCAATATTCATGCCCACATACTTCTGAACAGAATGGGAGAGCAGAATGGAAGCATAGACATATAGTAGAAATAGGTCTCGCTCTTATGGCTCATGCTTCAGTACCCCTTATTTTCTGGCCAGCCACCTTTGAAACGGCCGTCTTCTAAATTAACAAAATGCCTACACCGGTACTTGGAAATAAATCTCCAGTTCAAGTGTTATATCACAAAGATCCAGATCTTTTATTTCTCAGAATCTTCGGATGTGCATGTTTTCCTTGGTTACGGCTTTATAACAAAAACAAGTTGCAATATTGTTGGTGCTAAATTAGCCGGAGATCTTGGACCGCAACTTCAACACCAATTCAACTCAGATCTGGCTCTATCTAACTTGCTTGATTCCTCAATCAGTCTCTCGTTCCTGAAAAATAGAACACCAGTGAGAAACATAGCCGATCGTCTTGATCGGCGTCGCGTCTCTGACAGTCTAGTCAGAATGGTGAAGACGATGCTCCAGAGCTCGAAGGAGCTTCTGAGGTGTTCTAATGGAGTGAAATCAGAAAGTATCAGTGTTTAGGTTGATCTGAGAAACTTACCCTCGACGAACTCATCGTTCCTCTTTATATAGATTTCCCGCCTGATCTGCTTTTAACTGTGACCGTCGGATCATAGTATAGGATTGGATGGCCATGATTAGACCTTCTTCTTAGCTCCTGGGCAGACCCATAGATCGCTTATTTAATTGTCTTAAACCGATCGTATTAGATTTAGACCAGAGTGAACCATCATGAACCGAGGTTAGGGTATTTTATTCATAACACGAGCCCCCAAGCCTGCTGATCAGGTTGATCTTATATGAGACTCTGGTCAGGAGGTTTGAATCTCTCTTTAGAATATTTTATATCTTCCACCTTTTTGAAAATTCCTTAGTACTTGATCTCATCAGTACCGGTCAATTCAACTCAGCTGGGAAGATCTATCCATAGATGCTGAATTCAATCAGAACCATTCATTCTACTTTTGACTTTTCGAATTGTAACTGCTTTCTTGCACTTAACCTTTTTCATCAAGTCTTCATTTCAATTCCCACGTGGCGAAATCTTAATCCATTGACATTCTATATTTCTTCAAAAAATCATGATTTTCAAAATCGTAGTTTCAGATTTCCAGATTGTCATCAATCTAGACGTTGATCCCAATCTGCTTTAAAAGAACGAACCATAATCCTTCTCAAAAATAAAAATCCACCTTTAGTAATCATCAAACACTGTGCTCAGCCCCCAAATCATCTTGAGGATCAACCAAAAATCTTTATTTGTCAGACCTTTTTATCCCCTCATTAATACACCTGTTCAGCTTCTCTGACGTTATCTTCTTCTCCGTCGTTTGATCAATAAATCTGATGTTATTCTTTTTACTTCCTCCACGTGTCTGGTCACAATGTTTCCAAATCCACCGATTAACCCCAAGCGTCGATTACGAACCATTACAACCGTCGATCTGAATCATCGTACATTTTCCCCCAATTTTCAAGAATCTTTTCATCACGTCACTTCATCCCTGTATTTGTTTACTCCCTGTCATCCACTTTCGGCCATAACCTACTTCTCCTCTTCAGACTCAAACTACAAATCTCTACAATCCCTTTACCATCCTTCCTGTGTTTTGCTTTTTCTCCTTCATGGATCCATCTACTAATTCTTCAGCCCCCAGCACTTCCGAACAAGTTGATGCACCTTCAAACGCTAATTTGGACAGAAACCTGGGTGTCCCCTCTCCTGAACAGGTTCCATTAGATTGGATCCCTGCCCCTTATGCTCTGGACGAAGAAATCACTCCTTACGTTCCCTTGGACACCACCAAAGAGAAATTGGACCCCAGATACGCTGGACCTGAATGGTACCCAACTACGGTAAAAGAATCTCACCTGTCTTCTTACCGTCAAGATTTTCATTTTCCTTCTAATGCCAAGTTATGGGCTCCTAAATCTTTTGTGTGTCCGTATGATACTAGCCTTGTCATTATTGCCATTTATCTCCATCATCTTGATTCCAGATTTAGAGTTCCTCTGATTCCCATTGTTCAGTCTTTACTTGATTACTACCGCGTCTGCCCTTGTTAACTTACTCCCAACAGTTGGAAGTTGGTTTACTGTTTTTTTACCTTTGTTTCTTTTCCAGGGACTGATATTTACCAAATTCCCTAACATTTTTGAACTCCGAAAGGCTACTTCAGAAGAAAAGAAGCCTGATTCCAAACCTGAAAAATCAGGTAAGAAAAGAAAACATTCCGTTGTTTGTCCATCCAGTGACCGAAGTCACAAAAAATACCTCAAGAAAAAGCTTGTTAAGAAGACTAATGAGAGAAAGTCTACACCTGATTAGCAAAAGGTTGACCAGGTTCGAGAAGATATTGTTGAAGAAAATGTTGATGAAGAAAGTCCAAATGTTCAATTTGTCAGAGTGGTTGCCAATGATAACCATGCTGAAAGAACCAGATTCTCAAGAACCTCAAGAACTTTGAGTTGTAGATTCCACTCTACAGGCCCCTCTCCAGGTCATAAGTTGTCTGGCACCAAGAAAAGAAAAGAGAAAAAAGAATCTACTTCTACTCCTGCTAAAATCCCTGTTGAAAGAAACAATCTCCAGGAAGAAACTCCCACTGTTACTGACAATATAACTGAAGAGACTATAGAACCTATTTACTCTCCTAGGAATGAAGTTTGTATTCCTCCTGTATCACCTGTGTTACCCCACGATGCTTTTATTTTCCCAGAGAAGATGGTTGAGAATGAAAATCAGGGTAAGAAAATTCCTGATTATTCCTTTGACCAACTGAAGAAAATTGCTGAAGAAATTCTTGCTCATGTTGCAGGTAACATTATTGAACAAATAGCTGATCAACTATTTGATGAGAACACTAATGTTCCTGTTCCTCCTTCTGAAGTTGCTTTTGGAGAGAATATCCCTGAGAATATTCCTTAAAATGAAAATGTTGTTGTTGGTGATATTCTTGTTTTTGCTCCCCCTATACAAGATCTTGTTTTGAATAATGTCGTCCCAGACATTAATATTGCTCCTGATGTTGGTGAAGAAAATGTCTAGATTGTCCCACCAAATGAAGAATTTTTCGATGTTGCTCCCCCCAAGTTTGAAATGCCAGCTGATTCTCCCATTGGTCTTGAAGACCAAGAGAACATTGCGGTTGAAGTTGTTAATATGCAAGTTGACTCTAATGATGCCGCTTTAGATGTTGATCCTCATAATGTGCTGGAAGCTGTTAATCCTCACCCAATTGGCCCTGGGCAATTAGAAGATGTCCAAAGTGTTGCTGACTCTGGAGACCATTTTCAACCTATTTGGGGTTTGAAAGAAAATCTTATTGCCAATTGGAATTGGGAAGTTGCCCGCAAATGGGGAACTAAGGGTAGAATTCCTTGTGATAAAAGAGAGACTGCTGGCATGTCTGATGAGGGACTTTACACACATGCCTGAGGGTAAGAAAAAATAAACCTCTATTATTTTTGTTAAGATAAATTATTTTCAGTAACCATTGCTTTACTAAGTCCTCTCACTTTCTCTGTAGATGCTTTGGTGCTGCTTTCAATGCTTTTTCTGAGGTCTTGGAAAGAGAAAAAAATTCTTTCCTTGGAAATGACAATTTGATCAAGCGTAATTTTGAATTGATTGATGAGGTACAAGAACTCAAGAACAACTTGAAATCCTCAGAAAGGAAATTAGAGGCTGCTTAGTTCAAAGAAATGGATTTATGTTCTGAGGTAGGTAGTTTACAGGATGATTTTCAAATCTGCTATGATTTATGTGCTGATTTGCAGGAAGAAGTTTTGAATTTAAAGGCTTCTCTAATGAAATATAAGGAAGACCTTTTGCAAACTAGATGTTGAAGAACAATGCAATGAAGAGGGCCAGACTTGCCACTTATGAAAGGAATGAAATTCAGGGTAAGTTAGAAAGGGCAATTGCTTGGTCCCAAGGCTTTGAAAAAGAAATAGATGCTTTGAAGATTAGATTTGAAGAAACCGAAAGATTGAAGTTGACTCTGGAAAGAAGAAACAGGTTTTTACAGCAAGCCTTTGATTCTCTTTCCAGGGAGAAAAATGATCTAGAACTTTAGAAGGAAAATTTGAATTTGGCTTTTAATGAGGTTTCCTTGGAGAAGGATAATCTCAGAACCTCTTTCAATGAAGTTTAGGAGGAAAAGAACAGTTTAGCTCTTGCTTGGAAAGAAGTTATTAAGGAGAAGACTTCCATGTCTCTAAACTTTCAAGAAGAGAAGAAACGATTTGAGCTTGAGAAGAAAAGAATGTAGGATGAACATCAATTAATCCTAAGTTCTGTTACCTCTGCAGTGGAGGAGGCAGGAGATAATCCATCTTTTCTTGGATTTTGCAAGAATATGGTGAAGGTTTGCTTTGATCCGATCTTTTCTGAAGTTCTAAAAATTTGTCCTAATGTTAATTTTAAGTTGCTTCCCCCTGAGTTTCTTTCGTCCAGAAAATTTTTTGATCTCAGAAATTTAAAACATCTAGATTCTGAGAGTTCTTCAGAAGATACTGAAGATGAAGATGTGGACTCTGAGAAAGAGGAAACTGCCAGCTCTGGTTATAGTTATTCTTCCAATGATGATGAGGAGCCTCTTCCAACAGATAGCAAAAATCCTCCTGTTGACAACAATCCTCCAGTTGACTCATATATTTAGGAAAATGCTTTCCTTTGCTTTCAACATACCCTCTTTTTTTTTTTCATAAACCTTTTGATGTAATGGCTCTGACTCTGTTGTTCTTTCTGATCTTTTTTTTTCTTTGATCAGTAGAACTTCCCTTTCTTCTTTTTTTTTTCTTTTTTTTTTTGCTCCTTGTGACTTTGATTAGACAATATTTTAAGAGAATCTTAACAACTTTGATTAGAATCTTCAATATAATTTGACTTGTAAGAAATCCTCTTGATCAGCTCCTGTAACTATGATCAAACCTCGAAAGGCTACCTCGGAAGGCTGGCTACTTGAGCCTGACTTACGGAAAGTCAGGACCACCCTCAGAAGAAATGATCCTTGATTAAGCTAGCATGACCGGGCCTTGAAAGGCTGGCTACTTGAGCCTGACTTCGGAAAGTCGGGACCACCCTCAGAAGGAATGATCCGTGATCAGCTTCGGAAAGCATGACCAAGCCTCGGAAGGCTGGCTACTTGAGCTTGACTTCAAAAAGTCATGACCACCCTCAGAAGGAATGATCCGTGATCAGCTTCGGAAAGCATGACCAGGCCTCGAAAGGCTGGCTACTTGAGCCTGACTTCGAAAAGTCGGGACCACCCTCGGAAGGAATGATCCGTGATCAGCTAGCATAATCAGGCCTCAGAAGGCTGGCTTACAAGAGCCTGACTTCGGAAAGCCGGGATCACCCTCGAAAGGAATGATCCTGGATCAGCTACGGAAAGCATGATCAGAAGACTGGTTTGATGAAAAAGACCTTTTGAACAATTTGAAGAAGAATCTTTAGGTGATAATAGTTGATAGAAATAAATCCTTCAAAAATATCAGAAAATTCTGCTCCCTTTCTATTTATAATACTTCTTGAGGTGAACTACATTCCATGGTCGCCTCAAACAACTTCCATAATATCTTTGAGACAATATGTGTTTTTGCTTACAGCCTTTGTTATCACATATGGTCCCTCCCAGTTTGCGGAAAGCTTTCCACAATTCTCGGGTCTGATGTTGATTTTTTCTTCAAGACCAAGTCTCCAACCTTGAATGATTTAGGCCTGAAGCGAGCATTATTGTCACATCCACCCAGCCGGTACCCTACCTGGCATACCTAAGTGTGTGATCCACAGCCCCGAAGATCAAGTATCGAGGTAATCAACCTCCCACATAGACAATAACATAATCATGAACATAATAATCAATGTACAAAGTATAATCCAAAAGATCCAAATAAGGAAAGAATAAATCATATATCATCAGAGTACGAAAGACAATCAGAATGTGCAAATCAATAAAGTAAAGTGAGGCGGAATCCCACTCTACAGCCAGCGGAAAGTAGATCGCAAGTCAAAAGAAAGGTTACATCTGGTTCTAAGATAAGAAAGAAAGATATAATAAACTAAGCTAAAGTTTATTCTACTTTATAAAGAACGTCTTCATAAACATAGACTTCATCAATGATGCTCAGACGTTCCCACTCCACAGTAGGGCTAATCCTGGTAACAAGCAAAACCACTTGAGGAATCCTCAATGTAATCTTCATGGTTGCCAGCACCTTGCGTGAAGTACGCCTCTTTAGTTTGTGCTTCCTCGAATTGACCTTCATAATCATCAGTACTGTTAGAGTAATCTAACAAAAGATATTGTACAAAAGGAATGAGTTTCAAAGAAACTCAGTAAGGCAGTTAATCCATAACAACATAAATAGTAGGATTTCAAAGCAAAGTAAAATGCTATATGATATGAAACACATGATGCAATATGATTCTAACTCTATGTATGCTGGTCTCTATTGGCAGACATGCTTTAAGTCATAGCACCGTACTTCTTTAGGAAGGTCTCATTACACAATGCCTTTTGGTAGTGGGTCCGGCATCCCTCGGGACATTCCATGGCTAGGGGTTAAGTCACCACTCTCTCACATCACCATTGGTCTAAGTACTGGCGCATGTCAGGGTCAAAGCCTAGCCAAATTCAAGTCTCCTACTTAGTTACATCAAGTCAGATTCAGATACGTCCATTCCTCACCCTTGGCAATCCTTTCCGGCATCCTTCACACTAGAGTCCTCATAGTCCCTGACTACGGACTCATCAACCCTATTGGTTATCCACATACGGTAAACGGGAAGCTCTCACGTCCCCTCATGGGTTGGTTACCGGTCTCGAGCGCCTGTGAGCCCAAGTCTATCCATATGCAACCCTTCCAACAAATGGCCCCCACAATGTGATTCCTGTTCTCTCACGGATTGGTTACCGGTCTTGAGCGCCCATGAATCCCCATTGCTACCACGGGTCGTTCGGTTTCAATACCCCTCCGATTAGGGTCTAACATAACAGGACATCCTACCCAAACACTACTAGACCGCCCTAAATATGTCATCCAACAGTTTAGGAAGGTGTCCAAAGGGAATCTTTGGAAACATCCCATAATATTCCCGTAGTTGTCCAAGGATAGAAGTGTCAAAACGACACCTCCCCTTTCCAAACCATACTTAATCATTCATAAACATAATTCCATCATGTCACATATATGGTAACTTCTTATATGGAAATAAATCAATAATAACATCCAACTTGCATATATTTGGTAAGTAAATCATAAATGAATCAATTTAGTATAAACAAGTAATGCTACTGCAATTCAAAGTAGTTGCATCAGTAGTATATCAGTGTAAGTATCTAATTAAGGAAATAAACCAAAAAGATTCAAATATAGAAACTAGAACATGCAATCTATGTAGTTAAGGAAATAACCATCCTTACCTTATATAACTCGCAAAGGATCTTGAGGAATCAAGTAAGACTTTGACTAAACTTGGAAAGAAAGTCCTAAACAAGTATATATAACATATTAGGAAATATACCTAGAAGGAAAGATATCAAAACATCCAAAATAGACCAAATATGAGGTTGCTGTACTCATTGGTCGATTGGATTGGTATACTGCCTCAGTCGACCAATGAGTTGACCAACAAAGACAGTGGCCTTAAAAAATCAGAGTTTTTAGAATATAAAACCGAATTTGGTGGTTCAAAAGGGTACTAAACAAGGGGGAAACTACAATGGCAGTATACTAGTATAATTAGATCAATCATGGTTCTTGAAGAATTCATAGTAAAAATCATGGACAAGAACAATAGGATGATGGATCACTAATTGTGATAAAGGAATCATGAAAAACATGCCTAGATCTTCAAGAAAATTAGATCTAAGACTGAAGAACATCAATCTAAATAAGGAAAGAGAATGAATACAAGCTTTCCTTCAAAAGCGGGTGATGATCTTGATGAAGATCATCCACCAAGCTTTAGATCCTTAGGAAAAGAGAGGGAAAGAGTATAGTGATGGTTGCAACAGAGATACAACATCTCTACTACTGTCCTCAATCAAAAAAGGAAATAAAAATAATGAAGAATCAAAGATGAAACATAGAAGAGGATGATCACATACCTTTTTGTGTAAAAGCACGAGTTTTGACGAAGATCCGTCAAGAAAATCACCAAGGATGCAAGGGAGATGACTAGCAGAGGGCTCTGGTACGTTCCAAAGAGTTTGGAGGCAGAAAATACGAAGTAGACTTGAGATTGGACTTAAATAGAGCAAGCAAAGACCTAATTAGCAAAATCAGATCTCATTGGTCGATGAGTCGACCAATCAGGACAACAAGTCCAAAACAGGGAAATGAAGGCTCAGATCAAATCCAAACATAAAGGGGTTTTGCACACACATTAAGTGACTTACCTAGTAGGTAGAAATGCCTTCGAACCAAGCCAAAGAGTACTCGAAGTCTATCAACTAATTCCATCTTCATCAGGGTGCAATTTCCATAAATGGAACACTGACATCAACACTCATGGATTCCAAGCCAGCCACCAAGTCTTCCACTAGAATGGCCCATAGTCGACTTCTTGCTTTACTTCGGGTTGTCGGACCTACAAACATCAGGGTTTCCAGGTCAAGGTTAGGGCTGGGCTTCACAATTATAGTATGCTGTTGTCCTCCTCTGCTACTCTATATTCCAATACAGAGCTTTTTCTCTGACCTCATCCAGAAACTCTAAATTCACTCTCAGCCCTTCTTCATTAGTTACTGGGTCAAACTTCCATGATCTTTCTGACCCAACCATCACCTCTACTGGAGCCAAAGCCTCTGACCCATAAGCCAATTTAAAAAGTGTCTCCCCTATTGGTGTTCTGATTGTAGTTCTGTATGCCCATAACACATGAGGTGATTTGTCCACCCATAGACTATTAGCTTCATCTAGTCTTCTTTTGATCCCTTGCAGGAGAGTCCTGTTAGTTACTTCAATCTGTCCATTGCATTGAGGATAAGCCACAGAAGAATTTTTATACTCAATGTGATAGTTTGCGCAGAATTCCTTAAACCTTTCAAATCGAGTGCCATGATCATCGGCAACAAGATCTTAGGCGGACCAAATCTAAAAATGATCTTATTTCTGAAAAACTTTTCCATTTGATTCGTCGTTGTTGTGGTTAAAGCTTCTGCCTCCACCCATTTTGTAAGGTAATCAATTGCTGCTACCACAAATTTTCTTCCTCCAGATGCTATAGGAAATGGACCAAGCAAGTACATCCCCCACATTGCAAATGGAATGGGATTGAGAATTGAAGTCAACTGCTCTGTGGGCTGCTTCTGAATTGGAGCATGGATTTGACACTTATGGCATTTTCTCATGTACTCAATTGCTTCAAATTGCATCTGTGGCCAATAGAATCCTTGTCTCAAAATTTTATAGGCCAAGGCTCTTCCACCAAGATGACTCCCACAGATCCCTTCATGGACCTCTGCCAAGGCATACTGTGCATCGGATGGTCCCAGACATTTCAAAAGTGGCCCAGAAATTGTCCTTTTATACAGTAATCCATCTTTCAAAACAAACTTTGCTGCTCTCCTTCTCAATACTCTAGCCTTTTCTCTGTCTTCAGGGAGAGTATCCACTTTGAGATATTACACAATAGGATCCATCCACGACATTTCCATATCAATCTCCATTATCTCAGATTCGAATACCGCTGGAAAATCCAACTCTTCAATATACACAGCCTGTGGCAAAGAAGAAAATTTTGCTGATGCTAACTTTGCCAGAGAATCTGCCATTGTGTTTTGATTTCTAGGTATCCTCATAATTGAGAATTGTTGGAACCAGCCTTTGCATTCAAGCGCCTTCTTAAGATAACTGATCATCCTATAATCCTTTGCCCCATATACTCCTGTAACTTGGCTAACCACCAGTTCAGAATCACTCTTAACTTCGATGTTTTGTACACATATGGTGTCACGTCCTCCCAGCCGGTACCCTATCTGGCATACCCGAGAGTGTGATCCACAGCCCGAAGATCAGGTATCGAGTGATCAACCTCCCACATAAACAATAACATAATCATGAACAATCATAATAAAAGTGCGGAAGATAAACCATAGATCCAATAAAGAAAGAATGAATCATAAATGAATCAGAATAATAGATATAGTCAGAGTGTCAAACAAATAAGTAAAGTGAGGCAAAAATCCCACTCTACAACCAGCGGAAAAGTAGCTCTAAAGAATAAACTAGACACAATCTAATCCCAGTAGCAAGTACATTGGGTAACTAAATTGTTCTCCACTTTATAGACAACATCCTTATAAGTGTAAATCTCATAAATGGCACAAGGACGCTTCCACTCAATGGTCGGACTAAGCATCGTACAGAGCATAACCACTCGCGGGATCTTCAGAGTAATTGTGGTAACCGCAATCACCTTCCTGGAGATATGCCTCTTCGCCTTGCGCTTCTTCATAGGGACCGTCATAGTACTCAAGCACTGCAGGATAGTCTAACAAACATTGTACAATAAAGGAATGAGTTTCAATGAAACTCGGTAAAGGCGATTAAAATCCATAATAACATAAATGGCAGGATTCCAGAACAATCATAAATGCAATATGATATGAGACAAACAATGAATGAATGAATCTAACTCTATGTATGCTGGTCTCTATTGGTAGACATGCTTTAAGTCATAGCACCGTACTTCTTTAGGAAGGTCCACTCACATCCTCAACCATTTAAGATATCTTGGATTCTCTCACGGATCATTTCACCGGTCTTGAGCAGCCGATTGGTAATGGGTCCTTCATCCCTCGGGACAAACCATGGCAGGGGTTTAAGTCAACACACTCTCTCACAACCATTTGGTATAAGCATCGGCGCATGTCAGGGTAAAACCTAGCCAAATGCAAGTCTTCTACTTAGTTACATCAAGTAAGATCCAGATACTTCCATTCCTCGTCCCTGACGATCCTTTCCGGTATCCTTCACACTAGAGTCCTCATAGTCCCTGACTACGGACTCATCAACCCTATTGGTTATCCACATATGGTAAACGGGAAGCTCTCACGTCCTCTCACGGGTTGGTTACCGGTCTTAAGCGCCCGTGAGCCCAAGTCTAACCATATGCAACCCTACCAATAAATGGCCCCCACAATGTGATTCCTGTCCTCTCACGGGTTGGTTACCGGTCTTGAGCGCCCATGAATCCCCATTGCTACCACGGGTCGTTCGGTCTCAATACCCCTCCGATTAGGGTCGACATAACAGGACATCCTAGCCAAACACTACTAGACAATCCTAGATATGTCATCCAACAGTTTAGGAAGGTGTCCAGAGGGCATCTCCAGAAACATCCCATAATATTCCCGTAGTAGTCCAAGGACAGAAATGTCGAAAGGACACCTCTCCTTTCCAAACCATACTTAAGCATACACATGCATCAATTCATATCATCACATATATGGTAACTTCATATATGGAAAGAAATCAATAATTACAATCACTTGTATAACATTGGTAAGTAAATCATACATGAATCAATTTAATATGAATAAGTAATGCTACTGTAATCAAAGTTATGCAACAAAGAGTATATCATTGTAAGAATCTAATTTAGGAAACATGTCAATGATATTCAAATATAGAAACTAGATTCATGCTATCTATGTAATTAAGGAAATAACCATCCTTACCTTTTATAACTTGCAAAGGGATTCTAAGAATCAAGTAAGATCTTGGCAAACTTGAGAAGAAGGTCCTAAACAAGTATATACAACATATTAGGAAAGATCCCTAACAGAAAAGATACCAAAACATCCAACACAGACCAATTCGGAGTTGCTGTACTCATTGGTCGAGTGGATTGGTCGATGGTCCGATCGACCAATCAATCGACCAATGCAGATAAAGAGCCAAAAAAAAACGGAGTTTTAAGATATGAAATCCGAATTTGGTGGTTCAAAAGGGTACTAATCAAGGGGTAAACTACATCAGTAGTATTCTAACATATAGGGGACCTCAAAACACTAATCCAAACAAGACATCAAGATCCAAATTAGGAAACAAAAAGTTACCATAATTAGATCAACCATGGATCTTGATGAATTCGAAATAGAAATCAAAGACAAGAACAATAGGAGAATGGATCATTGCTTCAGGTAAAGGTATCATGAGAACATACTTAGATCTTCAAGGAAAAAGCTTAGAAGCATAAATCTAAATAAGGAAATAAAACCTACCATATATGTAACTACCATGCTTCATGAAGAACACATAGTATGGTAGAAGAGAACAACTAAAAATTGATAGATTATGGATCATGGAAAGAAAACACAATAATTAACTACTAACATGATCAATATAGAAGATCCAAAGAGATCAGAATTCAAATCAGAAGTTTAACAAGATTAGATCATGGTTTGATCATGATTCCTTCAAAAGCTTGCAATGATCATGGTTAAGATCATTGTTCTAGCCTCAAATCCTTAGGATGATCATGAGAACATGTTCAGAGATGTTTGCAATAGAGAATGCAGCATCTCTTCTACTGTCTCAACTCAAAAAGGAAAGAAAAACAAAGATGGAGGAGAAGAAGAGAGAGTAGACATACCTTTTGATGCAAAAGGAAGAGTTTCGACGAAGATCCGTCAAGAAAACACCAAGGATGCAAGGGAGATGACTTGCAGAGGTCTTTGGTTCGTTCCAAAGAGTTTGGAGGCAGCAAATACGAAGTGGACTCGAGGTTGGACTTAAATAGAGCAAGAAAAACCTAATTGCCAAAGACAAGCACTCATTGGTCGAGTGGATTGGTCGATCTGGCCCAATCGACCAATCGATCGACCAATGCCGACAAAGAAGACCAAAACAGGGAATTGAAGGCCCAGATCAAATCCAATCCTAAAGGGGTTTTGTACACAAGTCAAGTGACTTACCTAATAGGTAGAAATGCCTTCAAACCAAGATAGAGAGTACTCCAAGTCCATCAACTAATCAGATCTTCATCAAGATTCAGTTTCAAAAAAAAAAATTTCAATAAAAATTTTGGTGTTTTTAAGCGGGGGGGCAGGCCCCCCTGGGGGGGGGGGCCAGCGGGCTTTTTTTTTTTTTCGGGGGGTCATCGGACCTACAAATAACAAGGTTTCCGGGTCAAGGTTAGGGCTGGGTTTTACATATGGATTTGGCTAACCGCAACCCCGCAATAAGAGCTTCATACTCTGCCTCATTATTTGAAGCACGAAAATTGAATCGAAGAACACTTTGAATTACAAATCCAGATGGACTTTGTAAAATCATACCTGCCCCTGATCCCTGAGAATGACTTGATCCATCCACATGAAGAATCCACCTAGCAGATACTTCACTAGAATTTTCATGATCTTCCGGTAGTGAAATGCTTTCAGCAATGAAGTCAGCTAGGACTTGTGCCTTTATCGCAGTTCTGGGTTTATAGTCTATATCATGTTCTGTCAATTCAACTGCCCATGACACCATTCTCCCGGCAAGGTCAGGTTTATGCAATATTTTCTTTAAAGGCCAGTTAGTAAGAACAATAATTGGATGAGCCTGAAAATAGGGCCTGAGCTTTCTGGCTGCTATTATCAAAGCTAAGGCTTGTTTCTCAAATTTTGGATATCTAGACTATGCATCTAACAATGTATGACTTACAAAGTAGATAAGATTTTGAATCGTACCTTCTTCCCGAATTAATACTGCACTCATTGCTGCCTTCAAAGAAAATAAGTATAACTGCAAGGCTTCTCTTGATATTGGCCGAGATAGAACTGGTGGACTGGTCAGCCTTCTTTTTAATTCTTCAAATGAATTTTGACAGTCCTCTGACCATCTGAAATCATTGAGTGCATTTAAGTTTTTCAACGCCTTGAAAAAGGGTTCACAATTATCTCCAGATCTGGATATAAATCTGCTCAATGCTGCAATTTTCCCCGTCAAACTTTAGATCTCCTTCATATTGCTAGGCGGTGACATATCCATAATGGCCTTAATTTTTTCTAGATTTGCCTCAATACCCCTATGTGTGACCATATTACCCAAGAATTTCCCAGATGAAACTCCAAATGCGCACTTCTCAGGGTTAAGTCTCATTCCATTCCTTCTGAGTACATCGAAGCATTCCTTTAGATCAATGAGATGATTAGATCTGAATTGACTCTTCACTAGAAGATCATCAACATAAACTTCCATATTCCTCCCGATCTGATCAGCGAACAACTTATTCATTGCCCTTTGATATGTCGACCCAACATTCTTCAATCCAAAAGGCATAACCTTGTAACAGTAGCTTTCACAATTCGTTATAAATGTTGTGTGAGGTTGGTCCTCCTTCTTCATAAGAATATGATTATAGCCATAATAGACATCCATAAAACTTAACATTTGCTGACCTGATGTGGCATCAATCAACTGATCAATCTACGACAAAGGATAACAATCCTTGGGACAAGCCTTGTTCAGATCGGTATAATCCACACACATTCTCCACTTGCCATTATGTTTTTTCACCATTACAACATTTGCCAATCATTTAGGACATTCAATTTGCTCAATAAACTTTGACTTCCTGAGCTTTTCCACTTCAACTTTGATTGCATCATGTTTTTTCTGATGAGAAACTTATCCTTCTCTGTTTTACCGGTTTAGCAGTGTTGTCAATCTAGAGACAGTGCTCTGCAACTTCCCTGCTCAAACCTGGCATGTCTTGTGCTGACCAAGCAAAGACATCCGCATTTATTCGAAGAAATTCTTTCGGCAAGACTTTATCCTGATTGGTCTGATCAGCCCCAATCATGGTTCCCCTATCTAGATTTTTTAGATCAAAAGAAAGTTTTTCTAATTTCTCCACTGGTTCTCTGAATTTTTTCCTGGTCTCTATTATCCATAACTTCAACAGCAAGGGCAAGAGCCTTACCTTGTGACTTGGAATCTTTTAAGAAAGTTGTATAGCTCGCCTTGAGGTTTTCTTGATCAGATCTGCATTATCCAATGCCTCCTTCAGTTGGAAATATCACTTTCAAATGCGTTGGTAAACCACAGCTCCAATAGAATTCAGAGTTGGCCTTCCTAGAATTATATTATATGCTGACAAATTCTTTATCAACAAAAATTTAGTAACTGTTGTTACTGTTTGTGAATGTGTTCCCAATGTTATTGTCAACTCAACAGTTCCTTCCACCGAAGTAGATTCTCCAGAAAACCCAAATAACCTTGTTCCACAAGGTTTTATCTTCACAGTATCCATCTTCAACCATTGAAAGGCTTTGTAAGACATAATGTTACAGAAGACCCCGTATCAATTAAAACCCTGTGAATGTCTCTATTTGCTACCTCAAGGACAACAACAATGGCATCATCATGCGGTTCTTGGATTCCATCCATCTCTTCCTTCGTGAGAACTATTTCCCTCATCTTCTTAATTCTTTTGGGAATAACATGAGATTCAACAGTATTGACATACCTAGCATGAGCTTTAGACTTTGAAATTGAGTTCAAATCCAAGCTCCCCAAAATGATTATGATAGGAGATTGTTTTTGTTGAACCCTTTGATTTTCCTGATCCTTGGCATTTTCATTTGGAGAATTAGATTAAAAATCTCTTTTCGCCTGGTCATCCTTTGCTGGTGTCTGGTTATTCCACCTTCTTGGTTGATCAGCAAGATTCTCTCCGGTGTCCTCCATTTCTCCTTTGGACATATCGATCTAGCCTCCGATTGATTAATCGCTCAATTTCATTTTTCAGAATTCCGCAATCGTCAAGTATCATGACCATGATCTCTATGAAATCTGCAATATCTCGTTTGGATTTCGCTCTTCTCGCTTTTTCTATCATCGATTTTGGCCATTTCACAAATCCTCGATGTTGAATTCGCATCAGAATTTCGATCTTCTCGGTATTAAGAGGGGTATAATTCTCTAGGAATGGTCTTAGAATATCTCTTCTAACTTGACGATCAGGACCATTCCTCGGGAAATTTCTACTATTTCTTCGATCTCTCTGATCAAATCGCATAACTCCATCTTTCTTCTTTCTGCTCCCATCACCATCAGTTTCCTTCTTGGCCTGAAGAATATCTTTCATGTTAGCATATTGATTACATCATGTTGTCAATTCTGCAATGTTCGCCGGCTTGTTCATAATCAGAAATTCCAACAAATGATCATCCGTCAATCTTCTGAACATAGCATCATAAGCCACGGCTTCATTTAGGTTCTTTATCTGAATTGATTCTTGATTGAATGTCTTCATATAACTTCGAACCGATTCCCCTGACTTCTGGCGAATTGTAGCCAAGTTATCCACCATTTTGCTACTTTTCACGCTACTTTGGAATCTTGATAGGAATATATTTGTTAGGTCTCTGAAATCTCCAATTGAATCCGGTAGTAGACTGAAAAACCAGGTCATTGCCAGACCTTTCAATGACGATGGAAAGGATCGACACTTCAAAACATCAGAGTTGCCTGCCAACATCATAACAGAATTGAATTGAGCTAGGTGCTCCAACGGATCTGAGCTTCCATCAATACATTGTAAACACCGGAAGTTTGAAGTTATGCGGCAATGGTGTTGACATAATGTCCTTGGAAAATGGATTTTGATTCATTGCTTCTTCCACCTTTTCTCCATCGTCTTTATTCGTCAATCATTGAATCTGATCGTTCAGGATACGAAATCTCTTACTGATTTCAGATCCATGATCTTCAGATCTGCTGCCTTCCGATTTCCCTGTTTCTTTCTTATCTCTCCGATCTCCAAGAGTTTTACTCTTTTTACTCTGAATTTGGCTTAAACGATCATCCTTAGACAATCCCCGATCATCTAACTCCAGAGGAATGCAGTTTGGATCTGCACTCTCTCCTGATCCTTCTTTGAGAATTGATCTCCTTTGATTTTCTCTCGACCTTTGCATCTGAGGATTTGGTACATAAATCGCCTCAACTCGGGAGAGAGTGCGATTCTTCTAGCAGGCGAGATCAAAACTCTTCCCTCTGGTTGAACTCCAACTTGTTTGATGAACGTTCTCATCAGATTTTGCGTTTCAAGGATTTGATGCTGCATACTCTCAAATCATTCAGTGATTTGATTTGGATCTAGCTCTAATTGAGAAGCAACCAGTGTATTTGCAAGTTGTTGGAATTTGCAGCGTTGGAACTGTTTCTCTTGTCCTTCTCTTCAGATTGATCCTGCTTGGCTCCCTCTGGCTTGCCTCTGCCATTTCAACTGGCAATATCTCCTCTCGCTCAGGCGATTGAGCCATGACCTCTGCTCTAAACTTGTTAAAGCTTGTTCCCACAGACGGCGCCAAATGTTGGTGCTAAATTTGCCAGAGATCTTGGACCGCAACCTCAGCACCAATCCAACTCAGACCTGGCTCGATCTAACTTGCTTGATTCCTCAATTAGTCTCTCGTTCTTGAAAAATAGAACACCAGTGAGAAACAGAGCCGATCGTCTTGATCGGTGTCGCGTCTCTGACGGTCTAGTCAGAATGGTGAAGACGATGCTCCAGAGCTTGAAGGAACTTCTGAGGTTTTCTAATGGAGTGAAATCAGAAAGTATCAGTGTTCAGGTTGATCTGAGAAACTTTCCCTCGACGAACTCATCGTTCCTCTTTATATAGATTTCCCGCCTAATATGCTTTTAACTGTGACCGTCGGATCATAGTATAGTATTGGATGGCCATGATTAGACCTTCTTCTTAGCTCCTGGGCGGACCCATAGATCGCTTTATTTAATCATCTTAAACTGATCGTATTAGATTTAGACCGGAGTGAACCATCATGAACCGAGGTTAGGGTATTTTATTCATATCAAATATCTCTCCAGGAAATGTATCTTTCTTGGATACAACAATTCACACTAGGGGTATGTATGTTAGGATCCAACTTTTGGCCGATCCTACATCTCTAGACACCCTCTTAACCTCTTAACCACCCTTCCCGCTCTCACCCCACTCCCACCATAGTTACAGTTGATAATCTCTTTTCAAATTCAAATTCAAATTTTGAAATCTCCCATCACACTCGAAATTCTAATTCAAATTCAAATTTTGAATTTTCCCACCCCACTCGAACTTCGAATTCAAATTCAAATTTTGAACTCTCCTTTCCTAGTCGAAATTCCAATTCAAATTCAAAATGTGAAATTTCGAAAACTCTATCTCAACCTCTCCCTGCACCCGAAACCTTAGCCCATAACCCACCTGAAACCCTAGCCCATAACTCACCTGCACCATCCCAACCAACTCAACCTCAATCTTACCATATGCAAACCCGATCCAAACATGTCATCCAAAACCCATCTCTAAACTGAACCTCCTAGTCACCTCTTTTGTTGATAATCCTGAAATAGAACCCACCTCATATACCATTGCCAGTAAAGACCCCAAGTGGAGGCTTGCTATGAGTGACGAATTTGATGCTCTCTTACGTAATGGTACTTAAAGTCTAGTTCTTCATCAGCCCCACATGAATTTGATTGGAAATAAATGGGTTTATAGAGTCAAACGAAATAGTAATGGCTCTATTTCACCTTATAAGGCTCGTTTGGTCGCCAAAAGATTTCATCAACATGAAGGAATTGATTATTTTGACACTTTTAGTGTTGTTGTCAAACCTACTACCATACACTTGATTCTATCGCTAGCAGTTGCCCAATGATGGACTCTTCGCCAATTGGATGTTCAAAATGCATTTTTAAATGGTAAATTATTTGAAGAGGTTTACATGGTTCAACCACAGGGTTTCATTGATCCAGAGAGACCTACTTATGTATGTCACCTTCAGAAAGCTTTATATGGTTTAAAATAGGCCCCTAGGGCATGGTCTCATCGGCTTGGCAGTTATTTACTAGCTCTGGGATTCTCACAATCCTCATCTGATACGGCACTATATTTTTGTACTTCAACACATCAAACAATCTATCTTCTTGTATATGTGGATGACATTGTCCTCATTGGATCTAGTTCTTCTGAGGTTAGTTCTGTCATTATGGCCATTGGCAAGGAATTCGCCATCAAAGATCTTGGTGACTTAAACTACTTTTCAGGGGTCGAGGTCACTCGCTCATCTCATGGTTTAGATCTTTGCCAGTCAAAATATTCTTCAGATCTTTTATGAAGGACCAATATGCATGAAGCAAAATAAGTAGCAATCCCAACCTCCATCACCAAAGCAACCACTGAGGAACCTCCCCTCTATGATGATCCATCCCAATATAGAAGTACAGTGGGTGCCCTTCAGTATTTGACTCTCACACGCCCTGATATAACATTTGCTATAAATAAGGTTTGCCAATATATGCATCGCCCTACAATTGATGATTGGGTTGTAGTTAAGTGAATTCTTTGTTATCTAAAAGAGACCCCATCCCATGGAATTCTATTTCGGCCAACAACTAATCTTTCTCTCACTGCCTTTAGTGATGCAGACTGGGCTGGTTCAACTATTGATCAACGATCTACAAGTGGCTACTGTGTCTACTTGGGCCCTAACTTGATCTCTTGGAGTTCCAAGAAACAGCCCATTGTGGCCCGCTCCTCCACAGAATTTGAGTACAAAGGGGTTGCTAATGCTACCTGAGCTAATATGGTTACGTTAGTTACTACTTGAACTTGGGGTTGTCACTTCTGCACCAACTCTATACTGCGATAATATTGGAGCTATTTATCTTACTGCTAATCCGGTCTTTCACGCACGAACCAAACACATCGAGATTGACTATCATTTTGTTCGTGAACAAGTCGCCACAGAAAATCATTCAATCTGATTCGTTCCCACAGGAGACCAAATTGCTGACATTCTCATCAAAGGCTTATCTGCTCCAAGATTCAAAATTTTAAAGTCCAAGCTCACTGTCTGTTCTCAACCAATGACCTTGCGGGGGAGTGTAAAGGATAAGTTTCTGAATTCAAATTCAAATCCATCGTAACTAGCTCTATCAGAGATTGATCTTATCTCCAACCGATCAAGAAGAGTTTGAGTTATAGTTGAAGTATCAACAAGTAGTAGAGTTTGATTGTAAACAAGTTGCAGTTCAAATTCAAATATTTGAATTGTAATTCATATAATATTAATATACATTTCTCACTCACTAATCTGAGTGTCGTAGAATTCTCTCTCAAACAAAATCCTAACTTAGGATACCAGTTATACGAAAAGGATAAGGGATAATAAAGTCCAATTTTTATTTTTTTTAATTTTATTTTTGAATTGAAGTTGGACCAACTTATGCGCATCTTCAGACAGATAACTTTTTTCATATAATTTTAAATATAAAACGAAGCTTTGCCCTTAACCCTGAAGATACTTGAACTTTTCCTCAAAATTCTACTTTATAATAGAATATTAAATATAAATCTGTCTACTACGGTTGATATCCACTGATATCAAATTCAACACCATATTACTTAAACATTTCAACCATACCTATTTCGATACCATGCACTAAGACCATGCTAGGGTTAATCTATAGGTAGAGATTTTTTTTTTCCTTTTTCTTCGGGTAGAATGTAGGTAGAGATTCAAGTGCCATCAAATACTTTTTTTTTCCAAGAAATAAGAATAAGCTACAATATACAACATACGAATATACGATGCTGATTGGAGAGAGATGAAATGAGAAAGTAAAGGCAGAATCAGCACATGCAATGCTTGGCAATGTAATTATTTTATGAGAATCTGAGGTACTGGAACTGTCATCACTTCTAGCAAGCCCAAGACACGTTTCAATGTCAAGGGTAGCATTTTTTTGAGGCTCTTTTATAACCAGCTTGTCATCTTGTTTTTATGCATGTTTCCACATAGGTTTTGGGTCCCCTACTGCTAATACCAGAGAGACTGGCAGGGCTCACAAGGTGAATGAAATTGGCAATCCTGGAAGGGCTTCTGGGGAACTCTGCCTTCTTCCTCTCCTCTGAAGCAGAAAAGCACAACTCCTTTGCTGTCCTCTCACGTGCACCCTCTCATCCTAGCTCTCTCTCTCCTCCCCTCTCTCTATGCCAATTAGCCTCTTCTCTGTTATCAAAACCTCCCTTTTCTTCTTCTCTCTCTCAAAAAGTGAGCTTGCAGGAAACTTTTGAAGGATGGTGAGTAGGATTTCTCGTAGGAAATGATTGTACTTGTAGCAATTAATTTGAGTTGGAGCAAGTACTTGTCACAGTGTCAAGGGTTCAATTTGAATTTGTAAGCTTTAACAGTGTTGGGTCTTGAATTTTCAAATGGCAGCACTAGAGGCACTTGTTTCCCATGAGCTTTCCAACTTCCTTCCCAATGACACCATCTCTACTTCTCCAAGCTACTGCCATGGCTCCTCAGGGACAAGCTTCTTGTTTGAGAGAAGTAGTTCTACAGATGGGATTCAAAACAACCCACATTTGTGTCGTTTAGAAACTGTAGATTTCCACCAGACTTCCGGCCGACGACAACCCTTGCCTGAGATGCGACCCAGCATGGGTTCTTCAGAACCCATTAGTAGGAAACTAAATAGGAATTCAATTTGCCATCCAACAATGCAAAGCAGAAAGAAGAGGAGAAGAAAGTCTAGGGTTTGCAAGAACAAAGAGGAGGCTGAGACACAGAGGATGAACCACATTGCAGTGGAACGAAACCGCCGCAAGCAGATGAACGAACATTTAGGTGTTCTACGGTCTATGATGACTGAATCCTACATTCAAAGGGTACTTTTTATCCTTCTGTTCCTTCTTAATTTTCATAAAGATTTGATTTTTAAGTTTATTGAATTCCTTCCAAGCATGACTCTAGTTAGATGGTAATTCAAATTTCTTTGGTTTGAAATGGAGTTGCATTAGCTTCAGAAGGTAGAGCCCTTAATTTGCTAACAAATGTGGCTTGCTAGTGTAGGGTGACCAAGCATCTATTGTAGGTGGAGCAATAGAATTTGTGAAGGAGCTCGAACAACTTCTGCAATCACTTGAAGCAAGGAAAATCTTAATGCAACAAAGAGGAGCAGGAGGAGCAGAAGGAGCCAATGAGACCAAAAACAAAGGCTTCTCGTCAGCCCCATTTGCTCAGTTCTTCAGTTATCCTCAGTACCAGTGGTGTCAAAACCCTTATAAATATCAACTGGAGAGCAGACCAGCCATTGCTGATATTGAGGTTACGTTGATTGAAACCCATGCTAACCTGAGAATCCTCTCAAGAAGGAGACCGAGACAGCTCTTCAAATTGGTAACTAGCTTCCAAGCTCTCCGACTCACCATTCTTCACCTCAATGTCACCACCTTGGACCATCTTGTGCTCTATTCCTTCAATGTCAAGGTATTCCTTTTTCTTCTTCTCTACTACTTGTGAACCGGGTCATGTTGGAAACCATGGTCTGGCTTATTTTCACATCATTGATGAAGGTAACAGTCACCCATCTTATCTTTTTTCCAGAATTGAGAGGTAGATGGGTGGAAGAAGTTCATTAAAGAAAAAATCTTCCCTCTTTCGTGATTAAGTTTCTATGTTTGAAAACCACTTCCTTTGCTATCTCTTAGGGAAATATAATCTCTAACTAGATATTCATTATTGCAGGTGGAGGAAGGTTGCCAACTGACTTCAGTAGATGACATAGCTGGTGCAGTCCACCACATGCTCAGTATAATTGAAGAGGAAACTGTCCTAAGGACATAACCTGAGAAATTTCCATGTTTCCAAAGGACATCATCTGTGTTTCACTTAGTTTCTACAATGTAACAAGATTTTCAAATGTAATTGATGACTTCTACAATAACTTTTCTGTTACTATTCTGTGTTTCATATTTTCTTTCTTTTATTGTACAGTTAATTAGTTATTACTTGTTTACATAGTGATGTTAATTAACAAAAATGAATGATTGTTACCTTGTTCGTGTTCTGGGTTTCTCAGTAAACTCAGCCTACCAAAGTGTAACGGTGAAATGTGTTGACCGAAAAAAAAAAACGCTGAAATGTGCTCAAGAAATCAATTTGAACAGTTATATCATCCTACTGTTTGTCTTCTCTTTCTGGTATACTAATCCAACAGCTAAAAACAGTTCCATTTGAATCTGGATGTTATATGTAAAAGGAAGATTTTTGCCGCTCATAAACATTTCCGTTTCGAATGCTGCTTAATAGGAACTGAAACATTCAAACATACCCATTTGCTAAACCCTAGCTAGCCCACATTAATGTGGGGAATCTTGGGTTGAACCAGTACAGATGGGAACCAGGTAAAGTTGGTGCGTTTCTAAGATTTACAGTGAAGGAAAAGACTCGTCAAAGAAAAGCAGAGAAGGAAAGGGAGATAAGACATGAATGGCTACAAATAACAAATGATCATACACAATAACAACATTTGTCATTTTCCGTGACCCTCCATAACTTGTCTTATATGGTAAAAGAAGTGAAAATATTCTTTGTTTTAGAGGAGGAAAAAAACAGTGAGGGGTTTCTGGTATCGATGCATTTCGAATTTTGATGTCTTTGCATCCTTCAAGATACAGAGTAGACAAAGTACTCTCTCACTCTATGTATCCACGTTGTATAGATGACCACTTGGGGAAGAAAGAGACGGGTACTAATGGAGGAGAAAAAGATGGCAACAGAGTGAGAGATACAGCCAAAAAAAATGACTGCCGCTAAAAGAGAGAGATGGATGGATGGGTACCCATGAGGAAAAAAGCAGCAGCAGGAAGGTATGGCAGAAGTGAGATGTTAAAGGTAGGCACAGAACAAATAGAGAAATGGTAGATGCCACTGACCACGAATTTGCTGATGAGTCTAATCACCTACCTAAGATTATTTATTTATTATTTTTTCCCCCTTCGTTTGAACATAAAGATAGAGGAAGATGATTCTTATTTTCAAGTTGGCACTGAGAAGGGTGAATCAGTTACTCATATTTGTCAAAATTAATCCTAAAATACTTATCCTAAGATGGTGTTCACTCTTCCATCTGAATAAAATGGATCTGACTTTATGGAATTTTGAAATGAGAAATATTACAGAGAAACACTAAAAGGAACTAAACACTCTCATCTCAGCAAGTAAAGTTACCCTGGCCTGATTCACCTATCCTCACAAGTTCCTTTAGGCTGTGTTTGTTTGCAAAGGTGAGGTAGTAAAAAAAAACATGTGGGCGCCATGTGTAGTGGGGTAAAGGAGAAGGAAAGGAAAAGAAAGGGTTTTGTGGAAAAGTGATAGTAGTGGGTCCCACTTTTTACTTTCCTAAACTTTTCTACAAAACCCCACCAAATTTGTGGGGTTTTAAAAAGCCTTGGGGTGGAAAAGTTGGGTTGTCACCTCGCTAGACAAGTTTCATTGATTCAAGGAAGCTTGTCTCTCACTTTCCCACTCCAAACAACCAAACAATCTACAATTTTAAGATTTTAGAGAAAAGTAAGAAATCTACAATTTTTTTTTCAAGAATTTTCCCACCCCACCTTTATTCTAACAAACAAATGCAGCCTTAGTGTATCAAACAAAAAAAGCAAAGAGCAAAAATCATAAACTAGCAACCCAGTCGGCAACCCCTACAGATTACCGAGTGTTAGGGATATTAAGTAGAATATCCCCTCCCTTATTTCCTTCATTATATGACATATGTATGTTGTTTTATATGTAAATAATAATCTCTCTATGTATGTTTTTTTATTTTTTTTGGGAATAGGAGCTTTCTATATACGGCATACTTTTCTTGGCAGCGGTAGGACTAGATCTTGCAAAGTTGGCTTCTGTCCTCTCTCATCGAGGTGGTTCATGCTCAAGTTGTAGGGATGCCAACGTCTGCTGATGTGTGGAAATATCTTCTTGCAACTTATGCGCATGCATTGCAAGCTCGAACCATGCAACTATGTATGCAGTAGCACAACATTGGCAAGGGTTCCTATTCAATTTTAGACTATCTTCTTTGTTAATGTAACCTAGAGGGGGTGAATAGGTTACAACTAGTGGATTTATCCGAATTTTTTATGGTTTAATCTCATATACAATATAAAGTATGCAAATTTAAATATAATTGAAAAAATTAAATTGAAGTTGAACAAATTTGCAAACACACAACCTATAACATAAGTTTTTATAGTGGTTCGACTTTACAAATCTATGTCTACTCTTCTCTTGGCCTCAAAAGATATTTTCACTAATGATTCTCTTCAATATGGTGGGTAGAGAATCAAACATTTATAATCTTTGTTATGGGACAAGAGCATCCTTTTACAATATTTGTTCATGGGCAAGAACACCATCTATAATCTTTGTTCACGGGCAAGAGCACCTCTACATTCTTTGTTCACAGGGAAGAGCACCCTAAACCAATTCTAGTCTACCTATACTTAGAATTGAAAACAAACAAATACAATAGATAGAAGAATATTATCTAACAAGGGATGTGACACTTTATCCCTTGTGTAAATGTGATGCAATGAGAGTTGTATACCCAAATAGAAATAATTTTCACCATTAATAACCTTCCAACAAGATCCTTGAATCAACCCAAGCTATATTCTAATGAGCTTGCTTAAACACCTTAGTATGTTCTTCAAGGACGAGGTAAGGGTGAGAAGCAAAACACAATTGATTTATTGTAATTTGAAAGCTTAAGAATATTTGGGGAGTAGATGATCAATTGGCAACGGTTGTTGCTCTCAAATGAGGTGGATTGGGATTATATAGATAGCCTTCAAGTGTCTTAGTCAAACCTCAAATGGATAGAAAACAGACAAATTTTAGTCCAGATGGAAGTCTGCCTAATTTAGACTGATGTCCATATAATTCAGATGGAAAATCCGTTTGAGCTTCTATGACCAGACGGATGTCCATTTGAGTCACTGAGGCATAGAATGGAACTTTAAGGGGGTTTTAAGGTCTTCTAACCGACCATGTGTCTTCATACACCCTTTTATAGGTGTTCTAGGCCCTAATTTGCTAAGTATTCTTGCTTGAGCTTGCGTTGATGTTCTTGAATCTTCTTGTACTCCATTCTTTATGCTCATCTTGACTTAGACTTCATATCCATCTTGGTTTGGTCTTGGCCTTGACTTGGGCTTGGGCATCCAACGTTGAGTTGGATTTGGTTCACTTACTCTCATATTGAACTAGATATACACAACTCAATATAGCCATTAGTAATTCATGTTTGTCATCATTAAAACTAATAGAGGCTGATGTGGAAATGTTGACATGGCATTTCCCAACATTCTTCATTAAACACATCATTGATGCCGTTGTTTGGCGAATCAACTAGTTCTAAATGCTAATCTTGTTCTCTTTGTCTTGGGTAGACATGGCCTTGAGTACATGTCACACCCCACCCAGTCAGACCTAGTCATACCATGAGGGTGATACACCACAAGATCTAGTGTCACATCCTCCCAGCCGGTACCCTAACTAGCATACCCGAGAGTGTGATCCACAGCCCGAAGATCAGGTATCGAGTAATCAACCTCCCACATAAACAATAACATAATCATGAACAATAATAATTGATGTGCGAAAGATAAACCATAGATCCAAATAAGGAAAGAATGATTCATATATAAATCAGAGTACTAAATATAATCAGAGTGTCTAAATCAGATAAGTAAAGTGAGGCGAAATCCCACTCTACAACCAGCGGAAAAGTAGTTCTAAAAGAGAATAAACAGGATAGAATCTAATCCCAATAGCAGGTACAATAGGTAACTAAATTGTTCTCAATCTTATAGACAATATCCCTATAAGTATAAATCTCATAGATGGCACAAGGGCGCTTCCACTCTATGGTCGGACTAAGCATCGTACGGAGCATAACCACTCGCGGGATCTTCAGTGTAATTGTCGTAACCACAATCACCTTCCTGGAGATATGCCTCTTCTCCTTGCGCTTCTTCATACGAGCATTCATGATATTCCGAACCTGTAGAATAGTCTAACAAACATTGTACAATAAAGGAATGAGTTTCAAAGAAACTCAGTAAGGCAGTTAAATCCATAATGACATAAACGGCAGGATTACAAAACAAACATAAATGCAATATGGTATGAGACAAACAATGAATGTATGAATCTAACTCTATATATGCTGGTCTCTATTGGCAGACATGCTTTAAGTCATAGCACCGTACTTCTTTAGGAAAGTCTCATTCACTCATCATCAGTTGGTAATCGGTCCTTCATCCCTCGGGACATTCCATGGCTGGGGGTATAGGTCACCACTCTCTCACATAACCATTGGTCTAAGTACCGGCGCATGTCAGGGTAAAGCCTAGCCAAATGCAAGTCTTCTACTTAGTTACATCAAGTCAGATCCAGATACGTCCATTCCTCGTCCCTGACGATCCTTTCCAGTATCCTTCACACTAGAGTCCTCATAATCCCTGACTACGGACTCATCAACCCTATTGGTCATCCACATATGGTAAACGGGAAGCTCTCACGTCCTCTCACGGGTTGGTTACCGGTCTTGAGTGCCCGTGAGCCCAAGTCTAACCATATGCAACCCTACCGATAAATGGTCCCCACAATGTGATTCCTGTCCTCTCACGGGTTGGTTACCGGTCTTGAGCGCCCATGAATCCCCATTGCTACCACGGGTCGTTCGGTCTCAATACCCCTCCGATTAGAGCCTGACATAACAGGACATCCTAGCCAAACACTACTAGACAGTCCTAAATATGTCATCCAACAGTTTAGGAAGGTGTCCAGAGGGCATCTCCGGAAACATCCCATAATATTCCCGTAGTAGTCCAAGGACAGAAGTGTCAAAAGGACACCTCTCCTTTCCAAACCATACTTAAGCATACAAAAGCATCAATTCATAACATCACATATATGGTAACTTAATATATGGAAAGAAATCAATAATTACAATCAACTTGTATATAACTGGTAAGTAAATCATACATGAATCCATTCAATATAAATAAGTAATGCTACTGATATCAAGACAATACCACAGTAATATAACATTATAAGAATCTAATTAAAGAAATAAATTAACAAGATTCAAATATAGAAACTAAGATATGCAATTTATGTTGTTAAAGAAGTAACCATCCTTACCTTTTATAACTTGCAAAGGAATCCTAAGAAATCAAGTAACATCTTGACAAACTTGAGAAGAAGGTCCTAAACAAGTGTATACAACATATTAGGAAAGATCCCTAACAGAAAAGATACCAAAACATCCAAAACAGACCAAACTGGAGTTGGTTTGTACTCATTGGTCGATTGGATTGGTCTATCGCCTTGATCGACCAATCAGTCGACCAATGAAGACAGTAGCCTACAAAATCAGAGTTTTAAGATATACGATCCGAATTTGGTGGTTCAAAAGGGTACTAAACAAGGGGTAAACTACATTAGTAGTATCCTAACATATAGGGGACCTCAAAACACTAATCGAATCAAGTCTTCAAGATACAAATTAGGAAACAAAAAGTTACCATAATTAGATCAATCATGGTTCTTGAAGAATTCAAGATAGAATTCATAGACAAGAACAATAGGAGAATGAATCATTGATTCAGATAAAGATATCATGAAAGGCATACTTAGATCTTCAAGAAAATAGACCTAAGAGCATAAATCTAAATAAGGAAACAAAACCTACCATAGATGTAACTATCATGATTCATGAAGAAAATATGGTATGGTAGAAGAGAAACAACTAGAGATTGATAGATCATCGATCATGAAAAGAAAACACAGCAATTGACTACTAACATGATCAATATAGTAGATCTAAGAAGATCAGAATTCAAATCAAAAGATGAACAAAGACAAGATCATGATTTGATCATGATTCCTTCAAAAGCTTGCAATGATCATGGTTAAGATCATTGCATTAGCCATTAATCCTTAGGAAGATCATGAGAGACAAGTCCAGAGATGTTTGCAACAGAGAATGCAGCATCTCCTCTACTGTCTCAACTCAAAAAGGAAAGAAAAACAGAGATGGAGAAGAAGAAGAGAGTGTAGACATACCTTTGATGCAAGAGGAAGAGTTTTGACGAAGATCCGTCAAGAAAAACACCAAGGATGCAAGGGAGATGACTTGCAGAGGTCTTTGGTTCGTTCCAAAGAGTTTGGAGGCAGAAAATACGAAGTAGACTCGAGATTGGACTTAAATAGAGCAAGCAAGACCTAATTGCCAAAGACAGAACCCATTGGTCGAGTGGATTGGTCGACTGGTCCAGTCGACCTATCAGTCGACCAATCAGTTCAGCAACTCCTAAACAGGGAATTGAAGACCCAGATCAAATCCAATCCTAAAGGGGTTTTGCACACATATCAAGTGACTTACCTAATAGGTAGAAATGCCTTCAAACCATGATAGAGAGCACTCCAAGTCCATCAACTAATCCGATCTTCATCAAGATTCAGTTTCCATAAATAGAACCTTATCATCAACTCTCATGGATTCAAAGCCAGACACCAAGTCCTCTACTGGGATGGCCAAAAGCTGACTTCTTACTTTACTTCGGGTCACTGGACCTACAAATAACAAGGTTTCCGGGTCAAGGTTAGTGCTGGGTTTCACATCTAGGGTCCCGGCCAAATCCATAACACACACCATTTGGTATAATCAAAGATCAACAAAATATTTAAACTAATAAGTAATGTGAGATCTCTCAAAACCCTAACCCAAAAATCTATATTGTAGGTCCGAAAACCTGGAGTACAGGAAGAAGGCAACTGTGGGCCATCCAAATTGAAACCATTGGATTAAACTCTAAACCAATAGAAGTATATAGAGATGATGCTAAGTTGGGAGTTCTTTCAGATTATGGAAGAAGAACTAACTCGAATGTTGACAGACTTGGTAGATGGATCAAGAGTATAGTAATGATACAAGTAGAAGGATCCGAAAAGCCACATAAAGACCCTTCTATAACTTAGAATAGGACCTAAGAAGAAGCTAGGGCTTTCAGAGCATCAATACCCCTCTTAGATCAAAAGTACCAGGCTCTAGTAGCTTGCCTTGGCAGCCCCAGGTGACTAGCCAGATTTAGGGCAATAGGGCATTTTGGGAAATTGATGTTTTTGAAGCCCTATTTAATGATTTTTCTTTCTAAAATGTGTCATTATGTTCTGAAGCCATTAGAGAACGTCAGAGACTTCAAGAGAACCCTCTCCAAGGTGAAGGAAGGTGTGGAAGTATCCGTCAAGGTTTCTTTTTGTCGTTTCTCTTTCTAAAAGGTTAGAAATCATCTTCTTCGTTCTAGTTTTTCTCTTTTGCTTGTTTCTACCTACTATATAAACCTAGAAGAAGGTCTATACTTGGTGTAATGACCTATCTCTACTATCCTTTTTGTTCTAGAGTGAATCTCCATTCACTCTAGCTCTTCTGTGAACTTCATGGTAAGATTTCGGAGAAGACCTTGTATAAGATCCATTAGATTTTAATACTTTGTGGTTTCATCTCCAAACCATGTGAGACCATGATCTATTATGATTTCAGACCTTTATCTTCTATCGTATTTACTCTAGAGTGAATCCCCATTAACTCTAGCTCTTCCATGAATCTTACGGGATGGAATTGGTGAAAACCTAATATAGGAATCGTTAGGTTTTCAATTCTTTTGCTATCATTGATCCTTAAACCATGCTAGATAATGTCCTACCATGATTTTAGAATTTTCTAGTTAATTTTGGAGTTGTCTGGAACACAAATGAGGAGTTTTCTATTGATCTAGGCACTTTTTGACCATACACAGAAGCCTTGGTCACCTACCTTGGCAACCTCAAGCAACCAAGCCAGGTGTTGGCAGATTGGTGGCTGGGTTTTATTCTCTTTTCAAATCTAAACCTCTAGGGTTCTTTCTAACTTTGAATTCTCATGTTGTTAGGACTCTTTGACAAGTTTGTACTCATCCTTTGACCTATTCTACAAATGTTTTGAATCGATAACAAGGTGAGACATGCACTTACACATAACCCTAGTTACATTCTTTTTTTTCAATAGGACTTGAATGTATGTTTTATGGTTTAGGAATGATTACTATGACTATAGTTTTAGAATATAGTTGATTAATGATGTTATGCATATTTGTTAAACATGTGACTGTTTGGACTTGGAATGAATTGTGACATGATAATGTGATAGGATTCATATTGTAATGTGAATTTAGGTTGTGATTGTGAATTGGGGAATTCCATTCGAGTGTTTCTATCTTGGGATATCAGTGGAGGTCATATGGGACACAATCCTGTGACTCCCCTTGGCTCTTTTCATGATCACTGGATGTCATAACTAAGAAGTCTAGTTGAGTTTAGTTAGAAACCCCGTCATGTCATCACCCTATCAGTGTAGTATTGACGTCGAGTGACCCATGGCAGTGGTATTTGGTTAGTGGGCACAAAAGAATGCGAGAAGTATGAGGTGTGAAATCCCTCATAACCCCAACCCAAAAATCCATATTGTAGGTCCGAAAACTCGGAGTGTGGGAAGAAGGCAACTGTGGGCCATCCGAACTGAAACCATTGGATTTGACTTTTGAACCAATGGAAGTAGATGGAGATGATGCTAAGTTGGGAACTTTGTCGAATTTTAGAAGAATGACTAACTCGAAAGTTGACGGACTTGGTAGATGGATCAAGAGTACGGTAATGACACAAGTGGAAGGTCCCAGAAAACCTGGTAAGACCCTTCTATAACTTGGAAAATGACCTAAGAAGAAGCTAGGGCTTACGGATTACCAAAATTCACTTTTTGACCGAAAGCCATGGGTTGGCGACACCGCCCCGGGCGACCAAGCCTGTTTCGGGGCAAAATTGGTATTTTGTGGGAAGTAGGTTTTTGAAGCCCTATTTAATTGTTTTTCATTCTAAAATGTGTCATTATGTTCTAAAGCCATCAGAGAACATCAAAGACTCTCTAGAGAACCCTCTACAAGGTGAAGGAAGGTTTCGAAGCATCCGTCAAGGTTTATGTCTGTCGATTCTTCTTTTGCAAGGTTAGCATTCACTATATTCTAGTTATTCTTGTTCTATTGTTTCTACCTATTTTGTAGACCTTCTTCAAGGTCTATACTTTTTGTAAGTGCCTATTTTTTCTGTTCTCTATGTTATAGAGTGAATCTCCATTCATTCTAGCTCTTTTGTGAACTTCATGGTATGATTTCGGTAAAGACCTAGCATAAGATCTATTGAGTTTATATTCTCTTTGATTAGTCTGATTTTCAAACCATGTTAGATCGTATTCTATGATGCCTTATTCTACTATTATTTTTACTCTAGAGTGAATCTCCATTCACTCTAGTCTATTTGTGAATTTGTAGTTTGATTTCGAAAGAAACCTAATATAGGACTTGTTAGGTTTTCATTCAGTTTGCCATGATTGATGCTTAAACCATACTAGATAATGTCCTACCATGATTTTAAAATTTTCTAGTTAATTTTGGAGTGGTCTAGAACCCAAACGATGAGTTTTATGTCGGTTTTAGGATTTACTGTCCATACACAGCAGCCTTGGTCGATTGGCTTTGACAGCCCCAGGCGACCAACCATGGTACTGTCAGACAAATGTCTAGGTTTTCCCTCTTTTCTTTGCCAAACCATTAGGGTTTGTTTCTAACATTGAATCATCATATGTTAGGACACTTTGACAAGTTTGAACTCATCTTTTGATCGACTCTTCAAAGGTTTCAAATCGACAACAAGGTGAGGATGTTCACTTACGTATAACCTTAGTTACATTCTTATTTGTAATAGGACTTGAATGCATGTTCTATATTGTTGCTTTTAGGACTTAAACATGATTGCCATGCCTTCGTAATTTCAGAATATAGTTAGTAATGATGTTATGCATATTTGTTAGATATGTGAATGTTTGGAATGAGAATAAATTATGATTTGATGATGTGTTTGGAATCATATTGTAATGGCTTAGGTTGTGATTGTAAATTGGGGAATGCCATTTGGGTGTTTCTGTCTTGGGACATCAGTGGAGCTGTTATAGGACACAATCCTATGATGCCCCTTGGCGTTTTTCATGATCATAGGATATCACACCTAGGATGTCTAGAAGTGTTTGGTTAGAAACCCCATCATATCACACCCTATCGGCGTGGGTATTGAGGCCAAGTGACAGTAATGGGGATTGTGGGCGTTCAAGACCGGTGGCCAACCTATGAGAGGACACAATCACATTAAGGGGGCCATTCATTGGTAGGGTCGCATCATAATAAGCCTGGGCTCATGGGCACTCAAGCATGGTTCCTCGTGTCGGCGATATTTCGACCTGTCGCTGGGGGGCGACATGACACCCCCCAACGAAATCGATAAAGCCAGAAGTCGACGATATATCGCCAACGGTCGAAATTTTGACCGTTTGCAATATATCGCGAGAAGTCATATCGCCAACTTCTAGCGATAAAAAGGGAGATTCAGGCAAATGTCGCCCGAATTTCCCATTCGAATTTTTTTTTCATTTTCTCTCTCTTCTCTCACTTCTCCAGAGCTTCTCTTTCTCATTTTTTGCACTTTTCACCATATTTTGGTCCAATCTTCGACATCTACGAGTACATCTTTCTTCTTTATTGCCGAATATCACGTTGTTTCTATCGATCAGGAGCTGTTTCGCACAAATTTGGGAGTTTTTTCGTCAAACAGGTAACCATTCTTCTCCAAGTAATTTTTGACAAAATGCAAGCTATATGATGTTGGATGATTTTGAAATTAATATATGTTGAATACCATGTGCCGATCTACGATTTCACGGAGTAGGAATTTTTTTCCGCAAAGTATTTTATTTTTTTTATTTTTGTGAGTAAAAAATAATATTTTGATTATCTTGTATGATTACTTTTTGAGTGATACAATGGTTGTATGATGATAGAAAAAACATATGTGGAACTCTGTGAGCCGATCTACGGATTGATGAAGTCGAAATATTTTTTGACCCAAAAATTAATTATTTTATTTTTCAAAAAATATTAAAATATTAATAAAAATATCAATAATTATGAAAAATGGAAAAAATGGGGGAAAATGGGGGAAAATGTTTTGAAAATTATGGAATAATTATGTAAGTATTTTTCAACTGTTGGTTGTGTTACCCATGTGGCTTCATCGCCGGTTTTGATATGGGAAACCTATTTTTATAATTATATCATACATGCAATATTCATAATTTCATATATGATTGTTTATTTGTGTATAAACAATTATAATGATGTTGTTAATGTTATTTGAATGCAATAATCATCATGTCTGGTTGTGGGAGTCAGAGGGGAACTGGGTCTTCCCAGGGTGGACGGGGACAGGGACAGGGACAGGCTGAGAGATCAACAATAGGAGGGAGGACTGACTCAGCATGGCAATATTGTATGGCTATTCATGGAGACAAAAATAAAACAAAGTATAATTTTTGTCACAAAAAAATATAATCAGTAGGTTCAAGGGTCACATCACTGGGAGTTCAAAGGATGTGATTACATGCACAGGCCCATCCAGATGTAATCAAGGCACTCAAGGATTTTCAAAAACAGAAGGGGAAGAAGAAAGATGATCGGAGGAAAGTCAACAGAGCACTAGATGATGCAGTGCGGGGACCGTCATCATACGTGGATGATTTAGATGATGATAGGGATGTTGATCCTGTTGATGTGCACAGAGATCAGGAGGAGAGGGATATGCGGCGGGCCATGGCAGAGAGCAGGCGATTGCACCATAAAGAGCAGGATATGGCCAGAGCTAGAGCTACAGGAGCTGGTCCTCTAGGCCTGCAGGGGCTAGACCTTTTGATTCTGGGGGGAGGGGTGGTGTATTTGGCATGTTTGGCAAATCACAGAGTCAGCGGGCCCCTCCTACATCAGGTTCAGACCTTTCAGTGCCATTGCCACGGCAACCATCTGATTATCCACGCCGTCAAGACCCGATCATGGAGCAGGATCCTGATACATTCAGGAGAAAATGGGCCAAGCAGCCCAAGATATCTAGTGCATGGAAACGTATGGCAAAGAAGGTAAAGAAAGCAATGTCAAAGTGGATTTATTACAATCACATCCTAGCAAATACAGCACAGGGTCCATACTATAGGAATATGATTGATACTATTGCAGCGGCAGGCCCTGGACATGATGGTCCCAACCCTACAGAGTTGATGACCACCCTCCTTCAAGAGGAGAAGCAAGAGCTGCAGGAGTATATTGATAGTATGAAACCCTTTTGGGATACTTATGGATGCACCATCATGTCTGATGGATGGACCGGCCCGACAAGAAAGTCCATCATCAACTTCATGGTATACTGTGACTAGAGAACTGTCTTCTTGAAATCAGTGGATGCTACTAGTCATATGAAAGACCACAGATATATCATGGGTCTCCTGCAAGATGTGATCGAGGAGGTTTGTAGGAAAAATGTGGTGCAAATTGTCACTGACAATGGCTCCAACTTTAAGAAGGCCGGTGAAGTGTTGATGGCTTCACCTGATTATAATCTTTTGTGGACACCTTTTGCTGCACATTCAATTGACCTAATGCTGAAGGACATTGGAAAAATCAGCATTGTCCACAACACTGTTGAGAGGGCAAGACAGGTAACCAACTTCATCTACAATCATAACATTGCTTTGGCAATGATGAGGAGATCATGTGGAGGTGAGTTGGTGCGACCTGGTCCGACACGATTTGCGACGAATTTCGTCGCCTTGAGCAGCATGCAAGATAAGAAGTCGGGCCTCAGATCAATGTCTGCATCGCAGGAGTGGTTTGATTGGGCTGGATCCAAGTAAGATAACTATCTACTATTTCAACTTATAAATTATTATATTTATATTATGAGTTTATGATTATCTTGTATGATATCTATTGTCTATTGACTTAATGAGTTTGTGATAATTCAGCACGACCAATGGGCGCGAGGCATAGTACACAATATCATCTGATGATTTCTGGAGATGTGTTACTATGGTATTGCAGACCATAGATCCTATTGTAAAGGTTTTGCGTATGGTGGACTCTTCCTTGAGGGGACCCACTATGCCCCACTTGTATGCATCCCTTGAGCGTATGAAGGATGCTATAAGGGCAGCAAACCCTAGAGGACCTCGGGCTTTCTTAGATATTGTCGATGCACGATGGACAGCTCATCTGATGAATCCTCTGCATAGGGCCGGTAAGTAAATATTTTGGGTTGTTGATTTGTAGTTGTAGACTTGTGGGCTTGTAGAATTGTAGGTATTGGTAGTTGGAACTAATTTTAAGCTTTTTTAATTATGCAGCCTATTTTCTAAACCCTAAATATCAATATAGTCACATTTAGGGTTGGACACAAACTTGTTGGATGCCCTGTTACAGGTGATAATGAAGTTGGAGCCAAATGAGATGCTCCAATCATTTTGCCACAATGAGGTGAGACATTGGGAATTTCAAACGATTAGCGGGTTGTATTTATTGTTTAAATAATTTAGATAACCAATCAATACTAATGATTGTATTATTGCAGATCAAATTGTTTAGGGATGCATTTGGGTCTTTTAGTGGAGCTGCTGCTGTATGGGGCAGAGAAACCAGTGATCCAGTTTAGATACTTATATAGTTAGATCCTTAAATGCATAAATGTTTTGACTTTTGAGTTTCTAACTTAATGTTTTTGTGATAATGCAGCTGAATGGTGGTATCTCTATGGCAACAGTGCATCAAACCTTCGAAGATTGGCGATCACGATCTTGTCTTAGACTTGCTCTGCCTCTGGATGTGAGAGGAATTGGAGTACATTCAGCATGATCCACACCAAGAGGAGGAACCGGTTGGGAAGCCAGTGTCTAAATGACCTTGTATTTATTCACTATAATATGAGGTTGAAGCTGCAATATGCCAGGGAGCAGGCTCAGAATGATGGGCAATACATCAATCTCGATGATATATTTGATGTGGCCGAAGATGAGCAAGATCCCCTCACTCAGTGGATGTCGGACAGGGGTGAGCCGATATTGGACCAACCTGGAGGGAGGCCTGACCCAGAACTAGCTCAAGCTGCAGGGGTTAATGTGGATGAGTATATGGCCACTCAAGAGGGTCAGGCACATGTAGAGGCAACTGCCACTGCTGATGAGTATTGGATCATGGCACCAGGCACGGAGGAGCGGCAGGATGACTATCCAGATGACACACTCCCGCCTAGTCAGACTGGTCGAGATGATGATGATGATAATGGTGGTGGTGGAGGCATTGGAGAGCATCTACATGTTCCACTACTAGAGACACAACAGCCCCCACTTAGATACACTGGGGAGAGTCATTTCGATCATGCCACCCAGAATTATGATCATGGTGGTGATTATCAGCGTGGTCGTCAATATCCTGATACAAGGCCGAGCCACCATCAAAGGGGGGCTGGCCTATGGGGGCTGGCCATGACGGCCAGCATAACACAGAGGTGGTTATGATTATGTTAATCCTTGGGATGCGACGATTAAGTCAATGGGGTCCATGAGCTTGGATGAGTCCGTAGGCTCCACAGTAGGTTATTGGCCTATGGGTATTTATGGTGTCCCTCTCCCTCCTTCACATGGACAGTATGATATGGTAATTAGTATCCCCTCTAGTTCTTCGTATCATGGGAGCTATGGTGTCCCTCTCCGTCCTTCACAATCAGAGTCATTCATACCAACAAGGCATCTGATGGCATGCGGAACGTTCCTTGGCCCTATTCTCACTTCCCTCAAATTGGAGTTCTCATGGCGGCGGAAGATGACCGCTATAGAATTGCAGTTAATGATTATCTAGACAACTTTCAATATCGTATGAGATGGGATGAGTATGTGAATTTGTTGGGGGGGGGGGCATCACTGGAGACAGCTGATTCACAAGAGCTCGATCCACCTAGGCACAGTACTTGGTACTGAGAGTTCCAGATTTTATACGGTTGGATGACTCTATGTATTTCAGTATCTGTACAATGAATTGTAGACTTTATATGATTCGGTTTTTGAGTTTTAGATTTTTAGTTTCGGGGCTTTCGTCCGCGTAAAGTAGGACATGGGTCGATTAAGAACATTAGTTTAGGTGATGTTTTAGGTCAAAATAACACTCCCAATGTGTTTATCGGCCTCAAATTAGGATACACGTCAAATTTAAGGTAAAAAATGACCTGAAATACCCATCGAAACAGGGGTTCGAGTTTTCATCGAACCCCTGCCAAAAGTCGGGCGACTTTTGGCGACATGTTGCCCGAGTCCCCGTGTCGCTAGGGTCCGACACAGCGACACTGGTCGACATGTCGAACCTTGCACTCAAGACTGGTAGACAACCCGTGAGAGGATATGACAGCTTCCTGTTTATTATATGTGGATGACCAATAGGGTTAAGAGTCCGTAGTCCAAGTTGATTGGTGCCATAGGATACGATGACTTTAGGGGGAAGGATACTGGAAACGATTTTAAGAGGCATGACGGGAATTATTTGACCCCAAGTTGATGTGACTCAGTAGATGACTTGCACTAGGCTAGGTATAACCTTGACACACACCGGTACTCATACCAATGGTGTGGTGAGAGAATGGTGACCTAAACCCTAGCCATGGTGATAGTCCGAGAGGGATGCCTTGACCCCTTACCCAGGATCCCAAAAGTGGTAGCTAATCCATGAGGGATAAGATTGATGAGATCTTTCTAGAGGAGGCCGGTGTTCCATCTTAATGCATGTCTGTCATTAGAGACTAGTATCTGTTAGAGTTAGCTGCATACTTGCATATTGTCTCATATCATATTGCATCATGCTTTGTTCTTGAATTGGATTGTAATTGTAATTTGTATGTGAACTACCCGCTAAGTTATTTTGAGCTCACCCTTCAGGGACAATGTTTGCTTTAAGCTTTGCTGCAGGTATTGATGACTTCAAGACCCAGGAATACGAGACCCCGACGAGTGATTTGTACAATATACGAAGTGTTGGCGATCATGAATATTAGGTTGAAGAATGTTCGTCTGTTGTTCGCACGTACAAGGATTAGCCCGACTCTGGAGCCAATCTATCCCGTACTCAACATGGAGATTTTTGAGTTTAGACATTACCTTTTTGATAAGGAAACATACTATTTGTAGCACTTGGAACAATTTTAGTCTTTCTTTATTTTTTCAATTGTAATACTTTATTTTGACTATTCTTCCATACTTTGAATTATTTGAGTTTACTTCCACACTCTATTACTCTGATTATTTTGACATCACTTTCTGCACTCTGATATTGTTTTGAGATCCTTTGAGATCCATACTTTGATTATTCTTTTAATTATATTAATACAATGATTTGTTCTTGCTCATGATTGTACTGTTGTGTTATGTTATGTGGATGATGATTGTTGAGACTTGATCTTAGGGGTTGTGGATCTCACCTCCCGGTATTTCAGCTAGGGTACCGGCTGGGGGGATGTGACATGAAGGGACACACAACATTGTCGTGGGGGCCATTCATTGGTAGGGTTGCATATAATAGGCTTGGGCTTTTGGGTGCCCAAGAATGCTAGAAGCATGAGGGACACGAGAGCTTCCCGCCCATCATACTTGGATGACCAATAGGGTAAAGGGAAGATGTATTCTGAGAAGGAAATGGTAACTCTAGGTAGGAAAGGATACTGAACCAAGAAGGCGAGGAGCATGATGGGAGGTATCTGGACCTAGTGTGATGTGACTAAGTAGATGACTTGCATTGGGTTAGGTTTATCCCTGACACGAGCCAGTACTCATACCGATGGTATGGTGAGAGAGTAGTGACTTAAACTCTAGCCTTAGTGATAGTTCGAGAAGGATGCCTTGACCCCTTACCTAGGATCTCAAGACTAACAACCAACCTATGAGAGATTAAAGTGACAATACATTCCCAGAGGAGGCTAGTGTTCCATCTTAATGCGTGTCTACCATTAGAGACTAGCATCCGTTAGAGTATAGTTGCATTCTTGCATATTGTCTCATTTCATATTGCATCATGCTATGTTCTTGAATTGGGTTGTAATTTGTTATTTATGTGTGAACTACTCGATGAGTTCTTTTGAGCTCACCCTTCGGGGACAATATTTGTGAAATCCCTCACAAACCCTAATCCAAAAATCTATATTGTAGATCCGAATACCCAAAGTAAAGGTAGAAGACAGTTGTGGACCCTCTCAGTTGAACCCATTGGCACTGACTGTGAAACCCAGCCCTAACCTTGACCCGGAAACCTTGTTATTTGTAGGTCCAGTGACCCGAAGTAAAGTAAGAAGTCAGCTTTGGGCCATCCCAGTGGAGGACTTGGTGTCTGGCTTTGAATCCATGAGAGTTGATGATGAGGTTCTATTTATGGAAACTGAATCTTGATGAAGATCGGATTAGTTGATGGACTTGGAGTGCTCTCTATCATGGTTTGAAGGAATTTCTACCTATTAGGTAAGTCACTTGATATGTGTGCAAAACCCCTTTAGGATTGGATTTGATTTGGGTCTTCAATTCCCTGTTTAGGAGTTGCTGAACTGATTGGTCGACTGATTGGTCGACTGGACCAGTCGACCAATCTACTCGACCAATGGGTTCTGTCTTTGGCAATTAGGTCTTGCTTGCTCTATTTAAGTCCAATCTCGAGTCTACTTCGTATTTTCTGCCTCCAAACTCTTTGGAACGAACCAAAGACCTCTGCAAGTCATCTCCCTTGCATCCTTGGTGTTTTTCTTGACGGATCTTCGTCAAAACTCTTCCTCTTGCATCAAAGGTATGTCTACACTCTCTTCTTCTTCTCCATCTCTGTTTTTCTTTCCTTTTTGAGTTGAGACAGTAGAGGAGATGCTGCATTCTCTGTTGCAAACATCTCTGGACTTGTCTCTCATGATCTTCCTAAGGATTAATGGCTAATGCAATGATCTTAACCATGATCATTGCAAGCTTTTGAAGGAATCATGATCTTGTCATTCAGCCTAGGAGTGTAGGTCAGAACTCGGGTTTTCAGCAGCCCGGCCAGTTTAGACAGTATGGCGGAAACCGACCACCAGTGAGTGCAAGTGCTAGGCCTGTGAATGTGAATCCTAGGCCTTTTGTTCAGAAGCCCCCTGTTGTAGCTACCCCAGTTGGACCCAGCAATCCGGTTTGCTTTTACTGCAAGCAAGCTGGTCATTTCGCTCGTGCCTGTCCGAAGCGGCCTGTCCAGCAGCCTGCTCCAGTGGTGAAGAGTGCTCCTACTCCTCCCTCTAGTAGAGTGTTCAGTATTTCCAGTGCTGAGCAGGATCCAAGCCATGAAGTAATTACAGGTACATTGTTAGTTGCTTCTATTTCTGCATTTGTCTTATTTGATACGGGTGCATCTCATTCGTTCATGTCATCGCATTCATCAAGAAGACTGACCTAATCCCAGAGAAGTTGTCTAGTTGTTTATTGATTAGTACACCTCTGTCGGTCTGTTGTGAAACTAGATAAGGGGTTATCTAAATGTCCTGTGTGGATTGTTGAGAAGAACTTGGAAGCCAATTTTGTACTTCTTGATATGAAGGACTTCGATGTTATTTTGGGAATTGATTGGTTAACAGCCCACAAAGTTGTGCTTCTTTGTTCCTCAAAGAAGATTCTGTTCCATATTTGTGGAAGTCCGGTCTTAGAATTTCTTGGTGAGAAGAGAAGGGTTTGTATGAAGGTGCTGTCTGCACTGATGCAAGTCTATGCCCTAGTGGATGATGCTTCATCTGAAGGCAAGGGTAAAGTGGAGAAAAGAGTCGATGAAGTCAGGGTTGTCTGTGACTTTGTTGATGTCTTCCCTGATAATCTATCAGGAGTGCCTCCAGACAGGGATGTCGAGTTTTCTATTGATCTCGTCCCTGGTGCCGCTCCGGTATCTAAAGCTCCGTATAGGATGGCTCCTACTGAGTTGAAAGAGTTGCAAAACCAGTTGAATGAGGTCATTGATAGAGGTTTCGTACAACCTAGTGTATCACCTTGGGGAGCTTCGGTCTTGTTTGTTAAGAAGAAAGACGGTAGTATGTGCCTGTGCATTGACTACCGTGAGTTGAATAAGTTGACTGTCAAGAATAGATACCCGCTGCCCAGAATTGATGATCTCTTCGATCAATTAAAAGGTGCAGTTGTGTTCTCAAAGATTGACTTAAGATCCGGATATCACCAATTGAAAGTGAAGTCTAGTGATATCTTCAAGACAGCTTTCCGAACACGGTATGGCCACTACAAGTTTAGGGTTATGCCTTTCGGATTGACCAATGCTCCTGCGGTGTTCATGGACCTCATGAACCGAGTATTTCACGATGTGCTTGATAAGTTTGTGATTGTGTTCATCGACGACATCTTGATCTATTCGAAGAGCGAAGAAGAGCATGCGAGCCATCTAAGTTTCACTTTGCAAAGATTGCGAGAAAAGAAGTTGTACGCCAAGTTTAGCAAGTGTGATTTCTTGCTTAAGAGAGTAGTATTCCTTGGCCATGTGGTTTCAGCCGAAGGTTTTCGTGTCGATCCTGAAAAAGTCCAAGCTGTGGCTGATTGGGAAAGACCGAAGTCGGTAACGGAAATAAGAAGTTTTCTTGGATTGGCGGGTTACTACAGAAGGTTTATTGAGAACTTTTCTCGGATGGCTGCTCCTATGACTAAGTTGACCAGGAAAGAAGAGAAGTTTGTTTGGTCTGACGCCTGTGAGAAAAATTTCCAAGAGTTGAAAGATAGATTGACAAGTGCCCCGGTTTTGACTATACCTGATAGTTCCGGTGGTATGACAGTTTATACAGATGCGTCAAAGATTGGATTGGGTTGCGTACTGATGCAACATGGCAAGGTCGTAGCCTATGCTTCTCGGCAATTGAAAGATTATGAGCGGAATTACCCCACTCACGATCTAGAACTTGCCGCTGTTGTCTTTGCTTTGAAGATTTGGAGACATTACCTCTACAGTGAGAAGATTGCCATTTTCACGGATCATAAGAATTTGAAATACTTCTTTACCCAAAAGGAGTTGAACATGAGACAAAGGAGATGGTTGGAGCTAGTCTCTGATTATGATTGTGATATTCAGTATCACCCTGGGAAGGCAAACGTTGTTGCTGATGCTCTCAGTAGGAAGAACCAGAAGAAGACTTTGGATTTGAATGCTTTGAGTTTACCATTGTGGTCTTCTATTGGGAGCTTTGATTTGGAAATTGTCCATGAGAATTCTGATTTTATTCTTTCTGCAATGACGGCAAGATCTGGCCTTAGAGATAAGATTGTTGCTCTGCAGAGTTCTGATCTAGAACTTTTGATCAAAGTTGAGAAGATTTCTTCGAATCCTGAGTCAGACCCCGACTTTGGTATATCCATGGATGGTGCTTTATTGTTTAGAGGAAGACTGTGCGTGCCTGCAAACGAAGAAATTAAAAAGGAAATATTGAAGGAAGCACACCAGTCAGTCTTTACTATACACCCAGGAAGCCAAGATGTACAAGGACTTGAAGGAACATTTTTGGTGGATTGGTTTGAAGGCTGATGTTGATGATTTTGTTGCCAAGTGTGAGACTTGCCAACGTGTGAAAGCCTTTCGACAACCCCCATCTGGATTACTTCAACCTCTTCCTATCCCTAGTTGGAAGTGGGAGGATATCTCTATGGACTTTGTGACTAGCTTGCCTCGGACAAGTAAAGGCAATGACACTGTGTGGGTGATTGTTGATAGGTTGACCAAATCAGCCCACTTCATTCCTATGAAGATCACTCATACTCTGGATAAGCAGCAAGGCTTTACGTGGATAATGTGGTTCGCCTGCATGGCGTGCCATTGAGTATTGTTTCTGATCGTGATCCTAGGTTCACCTCAAGGTTTTGGAATAGTTTGCAGAAGGCCTTGGGAACCCAATTGAACTTGAGTACAGCTCATCATCCACAGTCTGATGGACAATCTGAGCGGACAATTCAGACATTGGAAGACATGCTCAGATCTTGTGTGCTGGATATGGGTGGTAATTGGGATGAACACCTAGCTTAGGTTGAGTTTGCCTATTACAACAGTTATCAAGCAACAATAGGCATGGCTCCATTCAAGACTTTGTATGGAAGTACGTGTAGGACACCTTTGTACTGGACTGAGACAGGTGAAAGAAAAGTCTTAGGTCCTAAGATGATTGAAGCTACGAGTGCTATGGTAGATATGATAAGAGAAAGGATTAAGTCTGCTCAGTCAAGACAGAAATCTTATGCTGATAAGAGGATGACCGATTTGGAATTTCAAGTTGGAGAGAAAGTTTTCTTGAAGGTTTCACCAATGAAGGGTGTGATGAGATTCAATGTTAAGGGAAAGCTTAGCCCTCGTTTCATTGGACCTTTCGAGATTTTGGAAAAGGTTGGACCTGTTGCTTATTGATTGGCATTACCTCCGTCTATTGCTGCTGTCCATAATGTGTTTCATGTTTCGATGCTCCGGAAATATATAGAGAAGCCGGAACACATTCTACAGCAAGCACCTGAAGGACTTAGTGCTGATCTCACCTATGATGAAGAGCCAGCCGAAATTTTGGATAAGAAGGACAAGCAATTGCGGAATTGCACCATCCCTTTGGTAAAGATTTGTTGGAAGAACCATACCCCTGAAGAAGCTTCTTGGGAGAAGGAAGAAGATATGAAGACTTGCATTTGGCTAGGCTTTACCCTGACATGCGCCGGTACTTAGACCAATGGTTATGTGAGAGAGTGGTGACCTATACCCCCAGCCATGGAATGTCCCGAGGGATGCCGGACCCATTACCAATTGATGATGAGTGAATGAGAGTTTCCTAAAGAAGTACGGTGCTATGACTTAAAGCATGTCTGCCAATAGAGACCAGCATATATAGAATTAGATTCATACATTTATTGTTTGTCTCATACCATATTGCATCTATGTTTGTTTTGTAATCCTGCCATTTATGTCAGTATGGATTTAACTGCCTTACTGAGTTTCTTTGAAACTCATTCCTTTATTGTACAATATTTGTTAGACTATTCTACAGGTTCGGAATATCATGACTGCTCGTATGAAGAAGCGCAAGGAGAAGAGGCATATCTCCAGGAAGGTGATTGCGGTTACGACAATTACACTGAAGATCCCGCGAGTGGTTATGCTCCGTATGATGCTTAGTCCGACCATAGAGTGGAGGCGCCCTTGTGCCATCTATGAGATTTATACTTATAGGGATATTGTCTATAAGATTGAGAACAATTTAGTTACCTATTGTACCTGCTATTGGGATTAGATTCTATCCTGTTTATTCTCTTTTAGAACTACTTTTCCGCTGGTTGTAGAGTGGGATTTCGCCTCACTTTACTTATCTGATTTAGACACTCTGATTATATTTAGTACTCTGATTTATATATGATTCATTCTTTCCTTATTTGGATCTATGGTTTATCTTTCGCACATCGATTATTATTGTTCATGATTATGTTATTGTTTATGTGGGAGGTTGATTACTCGATACCTGATCTTCGGGCTATGGATCACACTCTCGGGTATGCCAGTTAGGGTACCGGCTGGGAGGATGTGACACTGACCTAGAATCAATGGAGGTTGATAGTGAAGATCCCACTATGGAAACCTTGAATGACTTTGAGAGAAGATGTAGCTTGAATGATGATGGACTTGGGAAATGGACCTTGAGTACAGTGTTGGCACCTTCGGAAGGTCCTACACAATCAGGTGCGACCCTTTCTTAAGTTGGAAGAGGACCCAAGTGGTGGATTTGGCTCCCGGGAACCAAAATTCAGCAATTTGACCTAAGGCACTGCCTTGGTAGATTGCTTTGGTTGCCCCAGGAGACCAAGACAAGCGACCAAAGCTGGCTAGCGGCAGAATTGTTTATGTTGGGGGAAATTAGGTTTTTTTGAAGCACTATATATTCAAAGTTCGATCTAATTCATACCACTTTGCCTCTTAGCTATTGGAGAATGTGAGAAGAACCCTAGAGCTTTCTCCTCAAGCCCAAGGTTGATCCCAAGCATCCACGAGAGGTTCCTCCATCGAATCTTCTGCTACAAGGTTAGTATTCGCAACTATACTCTTTTGACCTACTCTCTCTACTGTTTCTACACTTTGTTTTGATTGTGAAGAAGGTCTTACACTACTTTATTGACCTAATCTCTGATCCTCATAGTCTTAGATTGAATTCCCCTTTACTCTATTCTTTTCGTGGAAAGCACGGTATGATTTCGGTGTCTAACCAAGCATGATGAACATGATCTATTCTTACTTGAGTTGTTTGATTCTAATCTATGTTAGATATATTCCTAGGTTGTTTTCTTAAGCATGACTTAGTGTTTTCTTATCTCTATAATGAACCCCCATTCATTCTAGTCTTTCCATGAGAATCTGCGGATCAAGCCTATTATGTGATTTATTGGATTTCTATTCCAATGACCTTGACTGATGTTGAGATCTTCATAGATAGTCTGAGTATGTTATTTTAGAATTTTCCTTTTCATTTTGGAGTGTTCCGATGTCGAAAGAAGTGTTTCTGACCAATTTTGGAAGTTATTGTCCGTACACAGTAGCTTTGGTCCCCTCCAAGTGACCAAAAGAGTACCTAACAACAACTTTCCCCTGTTTTAACTCCATTTCATCTCCAATCATTAGGGTTTGTTCCTTATGTGCTATACACGTTCGTTTAGGGTTGTTTTTTGGACTTTCTCTTTGATCACTTTCTCGAAGATTACGAATCGAATATAAGGTGAGTATGTTCACTCACAATTGACATTATTACATTCCTTATTGTAAAACTTGTATGCACGTGATAGCTACTATTTTAGAACCTTCTCTATATTGTTGTACTTCTGTAATTATAGTAAGCTATTCATGATATGATTTACATACTTGTATTGAATGTGAATGATGGATTGTGAGTTGGACTCTATTGTGATATTTATGGAATCATAATGTGATGTGATTGCCTAAGTGTGGTTGTGGATTGGGGAATGCTCTTTTGGCATTTTTTCATTGGACACTAGTGGAGGTGGTATGGGACACTTTCCTATGGTGCCCTTTAGCGCTTTCCTCAACTACTGGATGACATACCTAGGATTGGTCAAGATGAGTTTGGCTAGGAAAACCCTGTCATATCTTACCCTATCGGAAGGGGTATTTAGGCCGAATGACTCGTGGTAGCAACGGGAATTGGTGGGTGCTCAAGACTGGTAACCAACCCGTGAGAGGACACAATCACATTATGGGGGCCATTCATTGGTAGGGTCGCACATAAGCCTGGGCTCATGAGCGCTCAAGACCAGTAACCAACCCATTAGAGGACATGAGAGCTTCCCATTTATTATATGTCGATGACCAATAGGGTTAAGAGTCTACGTAGCCAAGAGGGAGACAGCGACTTTAGGGAGGGAGATACCAAAACGGATTGCATAGGCACGGAAAGGAGGCTATCATACAGGAACAGACTGTGTAGTGCACAAAAGGGAGGTATCCAACTTCAAGTAGATATGACTCAGTAGATGTCTTGCATTGGGCTACGTATAACCCTAACACGCGCCAATACTCATACTAATGGTAGTGCGCGATAATGTTGACCTAAACCCCAGCCATGGAATGTCCGAGAGGGATGCCTTGACCCAATTACCATGGAATGACCAGAGCGATTCTACACTCCTCATACTCGCTTGATGGAGAGTTTTCTGAAGATGCAAGTGCCCAGTTTCACTGGAGTTACCAAGGACCTCTTGTTTCCTAATAAGTGGCTTTGTGAGTTGGAGAAGGCTTTTCATCATTTGCAATGTACTGAAGCCCAGAAGATTCTGTTTGCTGAACATAAGTTGTAACATGAAGATGACGCTTGGTGGACCTCCACTCGGCCTGTTTTGGAAGGTTTGCATGCGGGTGTTGTAACTTGGGATTCGTTCAAGGAAGCTTTCTGCATGAATTACTTCCCTGAGGCGGTGAAGGATGCGACAGAAGCTGAGTTTATGGTTCTCGCGCAAGGATCTTTGTCTGTATTGATGTACCAACAGAAATTCGAGGAGCTTCATTTCTTTGCTCCTGATTCTCTGAAGATTGATCTCGCCAAAGCGAAGAAGTTCTTTAAAGGACTGCGCCCTGCCATTAAAGCTTACCTCATTGTCCAGCCTATAGTGAGCTATCCCCAAGTGGTGCAGAACTCGAAGAAGTTGGAAGAAAATGAGAAGGAGAATGCACGTGTGCAAAGGCCCTGGCAGCCTAGGAATCTTGGTTTGGTGGATCGTAATGATCGGCGTTTTGTGAGACCTACACCCTATCCCACTCCTGCTTTTCAGCCTAGGAGTGTAGGTCAGAGCCCTGTTTTCAGCAGCAAGACCAGTTTAGAGAGTATGGCGAGAATCGACAACCAGTGAATACGAGTGCTAGGCCTGTGAATGCGAATCCTAGGCCATTGTTTCAGAAGCCCCCTATTGCGGCTACTTCAGTAGGACTTAGCAAACCTGTTTGCTTTTATTGTAAGCAGACTCGTCACTTTGCTCGTGAATGTTCGAAGAAGCCTGCCCAACAGCCTGCCCCAGTGGTGAAGAGTGCCCCTGCTCCTCCCTCTGGTAGAGTGTTCAGTATCTCCAGTACTGAGCAAGATGCGAGCCATGATGTGATTACAGGTACATTGTTAGTCGCTTCTATTCCTACATTTGTTTTATTTGATACGGGTGCATCTCATTCGTTCATATCATCTGCATTCATCAAGAAGACTGACCTAATCCTTGAGAAATTGTCTAGTTGTTTATTGATTAGTACACCTACTAGTCCTGTTGTGAAACTAGATAAAGGGTTAGTTAATTGTTCTGTGTTGATTAGTGAGAAGAACTTGAAAGCCAATTTAGTACTTCTTGAGATGAAGGACTTTGATGTCATTTTGGGAATTGACTGGTTGACAGCCCACAAAGCTGTGTTTCTTTGTTCCTCAAGGAAGATTCATTTCCATGTTTGTGGAAATCCGGTTTTTGAATTTCAATGTGAGAAAAGAAGGGTTTGTAGGAAGATAATCTCTGCACTGATGCAAATCTATGCCCTAGTAGATGATGCTCCATCTGAAGGCAAGAGTAAAGTGGAGAAAAGAGTTGACGAAGTCAAGATTGTCTGTGACTTTGTTGATGTCTTCCCTGATGATCTATTGGGAGTGCCTCCAGATAGGGATGTTGAGTTTTCTATTGATCGTATCCCTGGTGCCTCTCTGGTATCTAAGGCTCTGTATAGGATGGCTCCTACTGAGCTGAAGGAGTTACAAAACTAGTTGAATGAGCTCATTGATAGAGGTTTCGTAGAACCTAGTGTGTCACCCTGGGGAGCTTCGGTTTTGTTCGTCAAGAAGAAGGATGGTAGTATGCATCTGTGCATCGACTATCGTGAGTTAAATAAGCTGACCATGAAGAATAGATACCCGCTGCCCATAATTGATGATCTCTTCGATCAATTGAAGGGTGCAGTTGTGTTCTCAAAGATTGACTTGAGGTCTGGATATCACCAGTTGAAAGTGAAGCCTAGTGATATCTTCAAGACAGCTTTCCAAACAAGGTACGGCCATTATGAGTTTAGAGTCATGCCTTTCGGATTGACTAATGCTCCTACAGTGTTCATGGACCTCATGAACCGAGTCTTTCATGATGTGCTTGATAAGTTTGTGATCGTCTTCATTGACGATATCCTAATTTATTCGAAGAGTGAAGAAGAGCATGCAAGGCATCTAGATTTCACTTTGCGAAGACTGCGAGAAAAGAAGCTGTACGCTAAGTTTAGCAAGTGTGATTTCTGGCTCAAGAGTGTTGTATTCCTCGGCCATGTGGTTTCAGCTGAAGGTATTCGTGTTGATCCTGAAAAAGTCCAAGCAATGGCTGATTGGAAAAGGCCGAAGACGGTTACGGAAATAAGAAGTTTCCTTGGATTGGCGGGTTACTACAGAAGATTTATTGAGAACTTTTCTCGGTTGGCTGCTCCTATGACTAAGTTAACCAAGAAAGAAGAGAAGTTTGTTTGATTTGACGCTTGTGAGAAGAATTTCCAAGAGTTGAAGGATAGATTGACAAGTGCCCCGGTTTTGAGTATACCTGATAGTTCCGGTGGTCTAACAGTCTATATTGATGCGTCAATGATTGGTTTGGGTTGTGTACTGATGCAGCATGGTAAGGTCGTAGCCTATGCTTCTCGGCAATTGAAAGATTATGAGCGGAATTACCCCACTCACGATCTAGAGCTTGCCGCGGTGGTTTTTACTTGAAAGATTTGGAGACATTACCTCTACGGTGAGAAAATTGCCATTTTCACGGATCATAAGAGTTTGAAGTACTTCTTTACCCAAAAGAAGTTGAACATGAGGCAAAGAAGATGGTTGGAACTAGTTTCTGATTATGATTGTGATATTCAGTATCACCCTGGGAAGGCAAACGTTGTTGGAGATGCTCTTAGTAGGAAGATTCAGAAGAAGACTTTGGATTTGAATACTTTGAGTCTACCTTTGTTGTCTTCGATTGAAAGTTTTGATTTGGAAGTTGTCCCTGAGAATTTTGATTCTGTTCTTTTTGCCATGACGGCAAGATTTGATCTTAGAGATAAGATTGTTGCCCTGCAGAGTTCTGATCAAGAACTTAAGGATAAAGTGGAGAAGTTTTCTTCGAATCCTGAGTCGGATCCCGACTTTGGTATATCCATGGATGTTGCTTTATTGTTTAGAGGTAGATTGTGTGTGCCGGCAAATGAGGAAGTTAAGAAGGAAATATTGAAGGAAGCACACTAGTCGATCTTTACAGTACACCCTAGAAGCACCAAGATGTACAAGGACTTGAACGAACATTTTTGGTGGATTGGTTTGAAGGCCGATGTTGATGATTTGGTTGCCAAGTGTGAGACTTGCCAGCGTGTGAAGGCTGTGGATTACTTCAACCCCTTCCTGTTCCTAGTTGGAAGTGGGAAGATATCTCTATGGACTTCGTGACTAGCTTGCCTCGGACAAGTAAAGGCAATGACACGGTGTGGGTGATTGTTGATAGGTTGAGCAAATCAGCCCATTTTATTCCTATGAAGATCACTCATACTCTGAATAAGCTAGCTAGGCTTTATGTGGACAATGTGGTTCGTCTGCACGGAGTGCCAATGAGTATTGTTTCTGATCGTGATCCTAGGTTTACCTCAAGGTTTTGGAACAGTTTGCAGAAGGCCTTGGGAACCCAATTGAATTTGAGTGCAGCTCATCATCCACAGTCTGATGGACAATCTTAGCGGACAATTCAGACCTTGGAAGACATGCTCAGATCTTGTTTGGTGGATATGGGTGGAATTTGGGATGAACACTTAGCTTTGGTTGAATTTGCCTATAACAACAGTTGTCAAGCAACAATAGGCATGGCTCCGTTTAAGGCTTTGTATGGTAATACTTGCAAGACACACTTGTACTGGACTGAGACTGGTGAAAGAAAAGTCTTAGGTCCTAAGATGATCGAAGCTACGAGTGCGATGGTCGATATGATAAGAGAAAGGATTAAGTCTGCTCAGTCAAGACAGAAATCTTATGCTGATAAGAGAAGGACTGATCTAGAATTTCTAGTTGGAGAGAAAGTTTTCTTGAAGGTTTCGCCAATGAAGAGTGTGATGAGATTCAATGTTAAAGGAAAGCTTAGCCCTCATTTCATTGGACCTTTGGAGATTTTGGAGAAGGTTGGACCTGTTGCTTATTGATTGGCATTACCTCCGTCTATTGCTGTTGTGCATAATGTGTTTCATATTTCGATGCTCCGGAAATATATAGAGAAGCCAGAACACATTCTACAGCGAGCACCTGAAGGACTTAGTGCTGATCTCACCTATGATGAAGAGCCAGCCGAAATTTTGGATAAGAAGGACAAGCAATTGCGGATTCGCACCATCCCTTTGGTAAAGATTCGTTGGAAGAACCATACCCTTGAAGAAGCTTCTTGGGAGAAGGAAGAAGATATGAAGGAGAAGTTTCCTCACCTCTTTGGAAGCACAGGTACGCTTTCAATTTCGAGGACGAAATCTTTAAGGGGGGAGAATGTGAAACCCAACCCTAACCTAGACCTGGAAACCCTGTTGTTTGTAGGTCCAGCAATCCGAAGTAAGACAAGAAGTCAGCTTTGGGCCATTCCAGTAGAAGACTTGATGGCTGGATTGAAATCCATGAGTGTTGATGTCAGTTTTCCATTTATGGAAACTACACCCTATTGAAGATCGGATTCGTTGATGGACTTGGAGTGCTCTCTGTATTGGTTTGAAGGCATTTCTACCTACTAGGTATGTCACTCTCGGTGTGTACGAAACCCCTTGATGTTTGGACTTGATCTGAGCCTTCAATTCCCTGTTTTGAAGTTGTTGTTCTGATTGGTTGACTCATTGGTCGACTGGACCCGTCGACCAATCAATCGACCAATTGTTTATGTTTTTGAAAATTAGGTCGTGGCTACTCTATTTAAGTCTAATCTCGGGAATACTCTGCCTCATCTGCCTCCTAAGCCTCTGGAACGAGTTAGAACTCCATTCTAATCAATTCCCTTGCATCCTTGGTTGATATCTCGCAAGAACTCAAGTGATCTTCATCCTCCTGCATCAAAGGTACGTTTATGATCTCTTTTCTTTTCTATCTTTGATTTTCTTTTCTTCAACCTTGTTCTTGATTGAGATCAGGAAGGAGATGCTGCATTCTTGCAACCATCTATTCCATGATCTCATTCGATTCCTTGAGATCTATGATCATCGTCATGATCTCAACCTTAACCAGTTAAATTCTTGAAACCCTAGCCAATTATTTCTTGAAACCCTAACCCCTGTATGATCTTTCTGGAAACCTTTCGGTAACCTCCCATGTGAGGGAAACCTCATGGGTAATATTTAGGTTGGTCTAAATTTAATATTCTATAGTTTTTCTTGTTGTTATTGGCCAACAATGTACTTCCCTTTCCTCCTGTGATCTCAACCTTTTCATGGGAGCGAAAAAGGGTGAAACCCTAATTCTTGGATATATGTTAATGACTCTGTTAATAGCCAATTAATGTGTTTTCCTTACAAGAATTGTATCCTATCATCCTATAATTCCTTATCCTTGATCATACTGTGTTTTCTTCATGATCCATGATTTAACCTTTTGGTTCCTAAGTTGTAACTTGGAAACTTGGTTTGGGTGGTGGTTTGATATCCTCTATATACTAGGATGCTACCATTATAGTTTCCCCCTTATTTTGTACCCTTTTGAACAACCAAATTCGGTTTCTTTTTCTAAAAATTCTGATTCTTGAAGGCCACTATCTCTATTGGTAGACTCATTGGTCGACTGGGGCAGTAGACCAATCAATCGACCAATGAGTACAACAACCTCATTCTTGGTCTGTTTTGATTGATTTGAGATTTTTCCTTCTATGTATCTTTCCTAACATGTTGTATACACTTGTTTAAGACTTTCTTCTCAGATTTAGTCAAGGTCTTACTTGATTCCCTAAGTTCCTTTACGAGTTAGCAAGTAAGGACAGTTATTCTTTAATTACATAAATCGCATACTCTCTGGTTTCTACCTTATGAAACTATGAGTTTACCTACTGTTGTTATACTTTATATTTCTAATTTACTACTATGAGAACAGTAGCACTTGTTTATGTTTTCTTTTTATCATTTAAGCTTATGTGAATTGCTTATTACTATGTTGCTTAACAATTAGATCATGACTGTATACTCTCTTGTATATGATGAACTGTTGATTGTGTGTCATGTCTGATCTGAGATTGTGTCTGATTAGGTATGATTTGGGATTGAGAGGTGTCCTTTTGACACGTCTGACCTTGGACATTATCGGAAATAGTATGGAATGTTTCCGAGGTTGTACATCGACGCTTTCCAGAATTATTGATTGTCATACCTAGGGCTGTCTAGCAGTGTTTGACTAGGATGTCCCCGTTACATCAGGCCAAATGGGAAGGGTATTGAGACCGAACGACCCATGGCAGCAATGGGGATTCACGGGCGCTCAAGACCGGTAACCAACCCGTGAGAGGACGGGAATCACTTTGTGGGGGCCATGTATTGGAGGGTTGCATATGGCTAGACTTTGGCTCATGGGCGCTTAAGACCGGTGAGTTATATCCGTGAAGGGACATGAGAGCTTCCCGTTTACCATATGTGGATAACAAATAGGGTTGATGAGACTGTATTTGAGAGAGTTGAATACGCTGACTCTAGTGGAAAAGATACCGGAAAGGATCCCAAGAGGGGAGGAATGGAAGTATCTGGACCTGAGTTGATGTAACTGAGTAGATGACTTGCATTGGGCTAGGTTTTACCCTGACATGCGCCAGTACTTAGACCAAATGGTGATGTGAGAGAGAGATGACTTAACCCCCAGCCATGGAATGTCCAAGAGGGATGCCGGACCCACTACCAACCGGAGCCGTATGCGTGACCTACCCAAAGAAGTATGGTGCTATGACTTAAAGCATGTCTGCCAATAGAGACCAACATACATAGAGTTTAGATGCATACATACATTATCTTTTTCATACTGCATTGCATCTTGTTATGTTTTTCCACATGTTATTTATGTTGTTATGGATTAACTACCTTACTGAGTTTCTTTGAAACTCATTCCTTTTTGTACATTGTTTTGTTAGACTATTCTACAGGTACTAACTACTATGAAGAACCATACACTGAAGCACAAGCCAATGAAGCGTACTACATGCAAGGTGCTTGGCGACAATCAAGATTACTCGATGATCCCTCGATTGATCAAGTTGCGTACCACGATTAAAGGCAACGTGAAATTGGAACATCTCAGCTAGATTGATGAAGTCCACTATTTTGAAGATGTCATCTATTGGATAGAAGACTCTTATGTTTAGTTTATCTTTCTTAGTTCCTTTGATTTAGTTGTTATTCCTTTTAGACTTACATACTATGTTCATTTGTATTTGTGGAGTGAGTTTCCGCCTCGCTCTACTTCTTTTGATATCTACAGATATCTGGTATCATATTTATGCACTCTAATTATATTGTTTATTCATTTCTTGTTTTGAACCTTGTTTATAATATTAAACCTTGATTATCTCCTGTTTATGATTATGTTATTGAATATGTGGGAGGATGATTTCCGCGATACTTGATCTTCGGGGCTGTGGATCACACTCTCGGGTATGCCAGTTAGGGTACCGGCTGGGAGGATGTGACAGACAATGCATGTATGAGTCTAACTCTATGCATGCTAGTCTCTATAGGTAGACATGCTTTAAGTCATAGCACCATACTTCTTTGGGAAGGTCAATCACTCCCCCTCAACCATCTTAGCATCTTGGGTCTGCCGGGGGTAGTTGGGTCTTGCATCCTTCTTGGATAGTCCTTGGTTAGGGGTTTAGGTCACCTCTCTCTCACACCACCATTGGTCTAAGTATTGGCGCTTGTCAGGGTAAAGCCTAGCCCAATGCAAGTCTTCTACTTAGTTACATCAACTCAGATCCAGATACGTCCATTCCTTGCCTCTGGAGATCCTTTCCGGTATCCTTCACACTAGAGTCAGCATAGTCCCAGACTACGGACTCATCAACCCTATAGGTCATCCACATATAGTAAACGGGAAGCTCTCATGTCTTCTCACGGGTTGGTTACCGGTCTTGAACGCCCAGGAGCCCAAGTCTATCCATATGCAACTGTCACATCCACCCAGCCGGTACCCTACCTGGCATACCCGAGTGTGTGATCCACAGCCCCGAAGACCAAGTATCGAGTAATCAACTTCCCACATAGACAATAATATAATCATTAACAATAATAATCAATGTGCAAAAGATAAACCAAAGATCCAAATAAGGAAAGAATACACCATGTATATAATCAGAGTACGAAAGATAATCAGAGTGTCTAAATCAATAAGTAAAGTGAGGCGGAATCCCACTCTACAACCAGCAGAAAAGTAGTTCGTAAATCAAAAGAAAGATTACAACTATATCTAAAATAGGAAAGAAACTGAAACATACTAAACTAAAGTCTATTCTACTTTATAGAGAACATCCTCATAAACGTAGACTTCATCAACTATGCTCAGATGTTCCCATTCCACATCAGGGCTAATCCTGGTAACAAGCAAAACCACATGAGGACTCCTCAATGTAATCTTCATGGTTGCCAGCACCTTGCGTGTAGTACGCCTCTTCTGTTTGCGCTTCCTCAAATTGACTTTCATAGTCATCAAAACCTGTGGAGTAGTCTAACAAAACATTGTACAAAGGGAATGAGTTTCAAAGAAACTCAGTAAGGCAGTTAATCCATATCAACATATATAGCAGGATTTCAAAGCAAAGTAAAATGCTATATGATATGAAACACATGATGCAATATGATTCTAACTCTATGTATGCTGGTCCCTATTGGCAAACATGCTTTAAGTCATAACACCATACTTCATTAGGAAGGTTTCATCACACAACGCCTTTTGGTAGTGGGTTTGGCATCCCTCGGGACATTCCATGGCTGGGGGTATAGGTCACCACTCTCTCACATCACCATTGGTCTAAGTATCGGCGCATGTCAGGGTCAAAGCCTAGCCAAATGCAAGTCTCCTACTCAGTTACATAAAGTCAGATCCAGATACGTCCATTCCTCGCCCCTGGCGATCCTTTCCGGTATCCTTCACACTAGAGTCCTCATAGTCCTTGACTACGGACTCATCAACCCTATAGGTCATCCACATATGGTAAACGGGAAGCTCTCACGTCCTCTCACGGGTTGGTTACCGGTCTTAAGCGCTCGTGAGTCCAAGTCTAACCATATGCAACCCTACCGATAAATGGTCCCCACAATGTGATTCCTGTCCTCTCACGGATTGGTTACCGGTCTTAAGCGCCCATGAATCCCCATTGCTACCACGGGTCATTCGGTCTCAATACCCCTCCGATTAGGGTCTGACATAACGGGACATCCTAGCCAAACACTACTAGACAGTCCTAAATATGTCATCCAACAGTTTAGGAAGGTGTCCAAAGGGCATCTTCGGAAACATCCCATAATATTCCCGTAGTTGTCCACGGACAGAAGTGTCAAAAGGACACCTCCCCTTTCCAAACCATACTTAAGCATACACAAGCATCAATCCATAACATCACATATATGGTAACTTCATATATGGAAAGAAATCAATAATAACATTCAACTTGTATAAAACTGGTAAGTAAATCATACATGAGTCAATTTAATATAAACAAGTAATGCTACTGATATCAAGACAGTACAACAGTAGTATAACATTGTAAGAATCTAATTAAAGAAATAAACTAACAAGATTCAAATATAGAAACTAAGATATACAATTTATGTTGTTAAGGAAGTAACCATCCTTACCTTCTATAACTAGCAAAGGAATCTTAAGAATTCAAGTAAGATCTTGACAAACTTGAGAAGAAGGTCCTAAACAAGTGTATACAACATATTAGGAAAGATCCCTAAAAGGAAAGATATCAAAACATCCAAAACAGACCAAAACTGGAGTTGCTATACTCATTGGTCGATTGGAATGGTCTACTATCTCAGTCAACCAATCAGCCGACCAACAGAGACAGTGGCCTACAAAATCAGAGTTTTGAGAATAAAGAATTGAATTTGGTGGTTCAAAAGGGTACCAAACAAAGGGTAAACTACAATGGTAGCATCCTAGTATATAGAGGACTTCAAAACACTAATCGAATCAAGTCTTCAAATTACAAATTAGGAAACAAAAGTTACCATAATTAGATCAATCATAGTTCTTGAAGAATTCAAAGTACAATTTATAGACTAGAACAATAGGATGATGGATCATTGATTGATAAAGAAATCATGAAAGGCATGCATAGATCTTTAAGAAAATAGATCTAAGACTGAAGAACATGGATCCAAATAAGGAAACAAAACTTACCATAGATGTATCAATCATGATTCTTGAAGAAAGCATGGTATGATAAAGGAGAAACAACTAGAGATTGATAGATCATGGATCATGTAAATAAAACACAGCGATTGACTACTAATATGATCAATAAAATAGATCTGAGAAGATCAGAATTTAAATCAAAGATGAACGAAGACATGATCATGATTTAGATCATGATTCCTTCAAAAGCTTGCAATGACCATGATTAAGATCATTGCTTTAGCCATTAATCCTTAGGAAGATCATGAGAGATAAGTAAAGAGATGTTTGCAACAGAGTATGCAGCATCTTCTCTACTGTCTCAACCCAAAAAGGAAAGAAAACAAAGATGAAGAAGAAGAAGAGAGTGTAGACATACCTTTTTGTGTAAGAACACGAGTTTTGACGAAGATCCGTTAAGATAAACACCAAGAACGCAAGGGAGATGACTTGCAGAGGTCTTTGGTTCGTTCCAAAGAGTTTGGACGCAGAAAATACGAAGTAGACTCGAGATTGGACTTAAATAGATCAAGCAAGACCTAATTAGCAAAGATAGAACCCATTGGTCGACTGGTCTAGTCAACCAATCAGTCGACCAATCAGAATAGCAAGTCCAAAACAGGGAATTGAGGGCTCAGATCAAATCCAAACATAAAGGGGTTTTGCACACACACCAAGTGACTTACCTAATAGATAGAAATGCCTTTGAACCATGATAGAGAGCACTCCAAGTCTATCAACTAATCCGATCTTCATCAGGATTCAGTTTCCATAATTAGAACACTGTCATCAACACTCATGGATTCAATGCCAGTCACCAAGTCTTCCACTGGGATGGCCCATAGCTGACTTCTCGCTTTACTTCGGGTTATCGGACCTACAAACAAAAGGGTTTCCGGGTCAAGGTTAGGGCTGGGTTTCACATTCTCCCCCCCTTAAAGAAATTTTGTCCTCGAAATTGAAAGCGTACTTGTGCTTCCAAAGAGGTGAGGAAACTTCTCCTTCATATCTTCTTCCTTCTCCCAAGAAGCTTCTTCAGGGGTATGGTTCTTCCACCGAATCTTCACCAAAGGGATGGTGCGATTCCGTAGCTGCTTGTCCTTCTTATCCAGGATTTCGGCCAGTTCTTCATCATAGGTCAGATCAGCACTAAGTCCTTCAGGTGCTTGCTGTAAAATGTGTTCCGGATTCTCTATGTATTTCCGAAGCATCGAAATATGAAACACATTATGAACTCCAACAAGAGGCGGAGGTAATGCTAATCGATAAGCAACAGGTCCAACCTTTTCCAAAATCTCAAAAGGTCCAATGAAACGAGGGCTAGGCTTTCCCTTAACATTAAATCTCATCACACCCTTCATTGGTGAAACCTTCAAGAAAACTTTCTCTCCAACTTGAAATTCTAAATAAGTCCTTCTCTTATCAGCATAAGATTTTTGTCTTGACTGGGCAGACTTAATCCTTTCTCTTATCATAATAACCATCGCACTCATAGCCTCAATCATCTCAGGACCTAAGACTTTTCTTTCACCCGTCTCAGTCCAGTACAAAGGTGTCCTACAAGTATTTCCATACAAAGCCTTGAATGGAGCCATGCCTATTGTTGCTTGATAACTATTGTTATAGGCAAACTCAACGAAAGCTAGGTGTTCATCCTAATTACCACCCATATCCACCACATAAGATCTGAGCATGTCTTCCAACGTCTGAATTGTTCGCTCGGATTGTCCATCCGACTGTGGGTGATGAGCTGTACTCAAATTCAATTGGGTTCCCAAGGCCTTCTACAAACTGTTCCAAAACCTTGAGGTAAACCTAGGATCACGATCAGAGACAATACTCATTGGCACTCCGTGCAGACGAACCACATTGTCCACATAAAGCCTAGCTAGCTTATCCAGAGTATGAGTGATCTTCAAAGGAATGAAGTGGGCTGATTTGGTCAACCTATCAACAATCACCCACACAGTGTCATTGATTATGATTGTGATATTCAGTATCACCCTGGGAAGGCAAATGTTGTTGCGGATGCTCTTAGTAGGAAGATTCATAAGAAGACTTTGGATCTGAATACAGTCTACCATTGTTCTCTTCTATTGAAAGTTTTGATTTGAAAGTTGTCCCTGAGAATTCTAATTCTGTTCTTTCTGCCATGACGGCAAGATCTGGTCTTAGAGATAAAATTGTTGCCCTGCAGAGTTCTGATCAAGAACTTAAGGATAAAGTGGAGAAGTTTTCTTTGAATCCTGAGTCAGATCCCGACTTTGGTATATCCATGGATGGTGCTTTATTGTTTAGAGGTAGATTGTGTGTGCCAGCAAATGAGGAAGTTAAGAAGGAAATGTTGATGGAAGCACACCAATCGATCTTTACAGTACACCCTGGAAGCACCAAGATGTACAAGGACTTGAAGGAACATTATTGGTGGATTGGTTTGAAGGCCGATGTTGATAATTTTGTTGTCAAGTGTGAGATTTGCCAATGTGTGAAAGCCGTTCATCAACCTCCATCTGGATTACTTCAGCCCCTTCCTGTTCCTAGTTGGAAGTGGGAGGATATCTCTATGGACTTCGTGACTAGCTTGCCTCGAACAAGTAAAGGCAATGACACGGTGTGGGTGATTGTTGATAGGTCGACCAAATCAGCCCATTTCATTCCTATGAAGATCACTCATACTCTGGATAAGCGAGCTAGGCCTTATGTGGACAATGTGGTTCGTCTGCACGGAGTGCCAATGAGTATTGTTTATGATCGTGATCTTAGGTTTACCTCAAGGTTTTGGAATAGTCTGTAGAAGGCCTTGGGAACCCAATTGAATTTGAGTACAGCTCATCATCCACAGTCTGATGGACAACTTGAACGATTCAGACCTTGGAAGACATGCTCAGATCTTGTGTGGTGGATATGGGTGGAAATTGGGATGAACACTTAGCTTTGGTTGAGTGTCACATCCCGCCCAAATACACCCAGCCTATACCCTATCTGGGTTACCCGGGGAGTGATCCACAGCCCAAAAGATCAAGTTTAGGAACGATCATATCCATTTAGCACAATAACATAATCAAAAGCAAGAACAAATCGTTGAATTCTAATAAGTTAATAATAAAAGTCAAGAAAGGATCACAGAAGGATCACTAAAGAATATCAGTGTGTGGAATAACAAGATACCAAATCAGAAGACAACTGTAGAGTATAGCGGAAATATACCCCACAACATATGCAGAAGGTAGATCGAAATCTAAAGCAAGCTCTAAGCTAATACAAGTAAAATAAAAGTCTAGAAGAAACAAGAGAATCTAATCAACATCTTCAGTCGGCTCTTCTTCTTCTTCTTCAGTCTTCATCTTCTTCACTTTAGGGTCATGCTCTTGAAGCTTCAGATCAGCATCTAGCGCACGATCCCATCGACGAATAAGACGATGCCGGCTGCCATCAATAGGAGTCGTCAGTGCAGCCCAAATCCGAGTGTTGGCTGTCTCGCTGTTCATTACCTTGTCCAAGGACATCCGGAGCTGTACCATGTACGAAAAGGTTCTCCGTACTGGGGCACGGGTTCTCTTTCGTACCTACAATGTCATCTAAAAAAAAGTCCCCCAAAGGGTAAGCTCAAAAGAACTTAGCAAGTAAACCAAACACAATAAGCATCTTCACATGCATTCACAAACAAACATATATGCAATGATATGAGACAATAAATACAATATGCTTCTAACTCTATATATGTATGCTGTACCTATTGGCAGACATGCTTTAAGTCATAGCACCATATGTGAAACCCGGCCCTAACCTTAACCCGGATACTCTTTGATTGTAGGTCTGAAGACCCGAAGTAGAAGTGAAAATCAACTATGGGCCATATTGGTAGAAGATATAGTGTTCGACTCCGAACCTATGGAGATTGAAGATGATGCCCCATACTTGAAGACAATGTTGGATATTGAGAAGAGACTGCACCTTGATGAAGAGAAGATTAGTTGATGACCTTAGAGCTTGGTGGGATATGATTTAAAGCCATTTTTCCATGCTAGGTATGTTATAGAATATGTGTTTAAAGTTTCGTTTGATCCGAGTAGTGGAAGACCCTCAAATCCCTGTCTTTGGCTTTGCTGACAGCCTGGGTCGAGTGCTTGGGTCGACTGGGCCATGCTACCCAGCCAATCGACCCAGAGATGCTGAACTCGAACAGAATCTTCTGTTTTGAGTATCTTGCTATATATACCCCATGACTTCGTGATTTTAGTGTCCCTAGCCTCCATAACACTTAGAGAACGAACGGAAACCATCTCCAAGCCTCCAAGAGTGAAGAAGAAGATCCAACCTTGCAAACTTGCAAGTTCTCTCTCTTGTTCTTCAATTAAAGGTTAGTATTCAATCTTTTGTATTATTGATTCATTCTTTCTATGATCACTTTCATCTTTGAACTGAGATTATGATGAAGATGCTGCAACCTTGTAGTCATATCTTTACAATCTCTTTTCATTCTCTAGTGCTATGATCATCTCATTCATTCTTAACATGATTCTTATGATTTCTTCTTAAACTATGATTATATTCCTATTTTGATTTGTTCTAGCATTATAGATGCTTCTCTATGATTATTCATACCTCTGATCTACTGTGTTCTTGTACTATAATGAGATCTAATCATCTCTAGTTCATCTCTTTCATTCATAGCATGTTTCCAATGAAAACTATGATTTTTACCAAAATAGAAACTATGATTCTAAATTAGTAAGTAATGGTTTTAATGGTGGTTTGATGTCTAAATTATGCTCTTTAGTCTTAGACTACTGTGTTAGACATTCTCTCCAAGTTTCGTCGCATTCGTGTTTGTGTAGCATAGGTTTTGGATCAAGATTCTCTTTTTATTTCCGGATTTGCTCTTGGGCAGATTGCTTGGGTCGACTGGAGCACTCAACCCAGCCAATCAACCCGCAAGAACAGAATCTGTTTTCTTCATCCGATTTGATTCGATTCATGCTTATTCTTTTAGGACTACTTCTTAATGATTGTGTGATGCTATTCTAGGGTTTATTTGCTAACTTTGGATTCATCCTCTTGTCCGTCCGGAATACATTCGAATCTATTTAAGATAAGGAAGTTGTTACCATATTAACATAGATTGCATAGATTTAGTTTCTAAGTTGGGAACTACTTAGATTTTCTATTGTTAGGTTAGTTTCTATTATGATATGAATGCTGCAAGTACATTAGGATCTTATTTCCTTATTTACTTTATGTACTTGATTATGTATGAATACTTACTCATGTAAGTTTCTTATTTATTTAATCAGTCTTATTATACTCTTTCATATGATGAGATATCTGTCGTGGATGATATGACTGAATTATGATTGTGATTGTTTAGGTATGATTTGGGATTTGGGAATGTCCTTTTGACATTTCTATCCTTGGTCCTCATTGGGAGTAGTATGGGATATTTCCAATGTTGCCCTTTGACACTTTCCCGGATTATTGGTTTTCATACCTAGGACTTGTCTAGCAGTGTTTGGCTAGGTTACACCCTTGTTATATCAGACCCAATTCGGAAGGGTATTGAGACCGAATGACCCGTGGTAGCAATGGGGATTCATGGGTGCTCAAGACCGATGAGTTATATCCGTGAGGGGACATGAATCACATTGTGGGGAACATTTATGGGTAGAGTTGCATATGGATAGACTTGGGCTCATGGGCGTTCAAGATCGGTAACTTGCCCGTGAGAGGACATGAGAGCTTCCCGTTTACTATATGTGGATGACCTATAGGGTTGATGAGTCTGTATTTGAGAGAGTCGGATACGCTGACTCTAGTGTGAAGGATCCCGGAAAGGATCCTGAGAGGGGAGGAATGGACGTACCTGGATCTGAGTTGATGTAACTAAGTAGAAGACTTGCATTGGGCTAAGCTTTACCCTGACATGCGCCAATACTTAAACCAAACGGTGATGTGAGAGAGAGGTGACTTAACCCCCAATCATGGATTGTCTGAGATGGATGAAGGACCCACTACCAACCGGCGTTGTGAGATGAGACCTACCCAAAGAAGTATGGTGCTATGACTTATAGTGTCACATCCACCCAGCCGGTACCCTATCTGGCATACCCGGGATGTGATCCACAGCCCCGAAGATCCATAGTTCAGAGACCACATCAGCCACATCGACAATAACACAATCATGAACAATCAATATTAAGCTACAATCAATAAAATAGAATTCAGGAATAAGATATCAAGGATAATCAGAGTGCGGAAATAAATATCAAATCAGATAAATTAAGAAGGCAGTGGGCGGAAGCCACTCCTTCACCAAGCGGAAGGGAGGTCAAAATTTAGTTAAGTACAAGTCTCAAGTTATGAAGGTAAGTTAAAGTTATTACAATTCTTCTAAGTTTAATTGTCACAAAAGAAGGGGTAACTACTCATAAGTCTCCTCCACAATGGATATGTCCTCTTCAAAGGTGAGGACCATGGAGATCCAACATGACTGCTCCCATACAACTCCAGGGCTAACCCTGGTACACCGGGTGATCTTCTTTGTCACGCCCTCCCAGCCGGTACCCTATCTGGCATACCCGAGAGTGTGATCCACAGCCCGAAGATCAGGTATCGAGTGATCAACCTCCCACATAAACAATAACATAATCATGAACAATCATAACAAGAGTGCGGAAGATAAATCATAGATCCAATAAAGAAAGAATGAATCATAAATGAATCAGAATACTAAATATAATCAGAGTATCAAACAGATAAGTAAAGCGAAACAAAAATCCCACTTTACATCCAGCGGAAAAGTAGCTCTAAAGAATAAACTAGACAAAAATCTATTCCCAGTAACAAGTACATTGGGTAACTAAATTGTTCTCCACTTTATAGACAACATCCTTGTAAGTGTAAATCTCATAAATAGCACAAGGACGCTTCCACTCAATGGTCGGACTAAGCATCGTACGGAGCATAACCACTCGTGGGATCTTCAGAGTAATTGTGGTAACCGCAATCACCTTCCTGGAGATATGCCTCTTCGCCTTGCGCTTCTTCATAGGGACCGTCATAACACTCAAGACTGCCGGGATAGTCTAACAACATTGTACAATAAAGGAATGAGTTTCAAAGAAACCCAAGAAGGCGATTAAAATCCATAATAACATAAATGGCAGGATTCAGAACACTCATAAATGCAATATGATATGAGACAAACAATGAATGAATGAATCTAACTCTATGTATCTTTGGTCTCTATTGGCGAGACATGCTTTAAGTCATAGCACCGTACTTCTTTAGGAAAGTCCACTCACATCCTCAACCATTTAAGATATCTTGGATTCTCTCACGGATCATTTCACCGGTCTTGAGCAGCCGTTTTGTAATGGGTCCTTCATCCCTCAGGACAAACCATGGCAGGGGGTAAGTCAACACACTCTCTCACAACCATTTGGTATAAGTCTTGGCGCATGTCGGGGTAAAACCTAGCCAAATGCAAGTCTTCTACTTGGTTACATCAAGTCGGATCCGGATACTTCCATTCCTCGTCCCTGATGATCCTTTCCGGTATCCTTCACACTAGAGTCAGCGTATCCTATGGCACCGACCAACTCGGACTACGGACTCATCAACCCTATTGATCATCCACATATGGTAAACGGGAAGCTCTCACGTCCTCTCACGGGTTGGTTACCGGTCTTAAGCGCCCGTGAGCCCAAGTCTAACCATATGCAACCCTACCAATAAATGGCCCCCACAATGTGATTCCTGTCCTCTCACGGGTTGGTTACCGGTCTTGAGCGCCCATGAATCCCCATTGCTACCACGGGTCGTTCGGTCTCAATACCCCTCCGATTAGGGTCCGACATAACAGGACATCCTAGCCAAACACTACTAGACAATCCTAGATATGTCATCCAACAGTTTAGGAAGGTGTCCAGAGGGCATCTCCGGAAACATCCCATAATATTCCCGTAGTAGTCCAAGGACGAAGTGTCGAAAGGACACCTCTCCTTTCCAAACCATACTTAAGCATACACATGCATCAATTCATATCATCACATATATGGTAACTTCATATATGGAAAGAAATCAATAATTACAATCACTTTTATAACATTGGTAAGTAAATCATACATGAATCAATTCAATATGAATAAGTAATGCTACTGTAATCAAAGTTATGCAACAGTAGTATATCATTGTAAGAATCTAATTTAGGAAACATATTAATGATATTCAAATATAGAAACTAGATTCATGCTATCTATGTAATTAAGGAAATAACCATCCTTACCTTTTATAACTCGCAAGAAATCCTAAGAAATCAAGTAAGATCTTGGCAAACTTGAGAAGAAGGTCCTAAACAAGTATATGCAACATATTAGGAAAGATCCGTAATCGAAAAGATATCAAAACATCCGAAACAGACCAAATCTGGAGTTGCTTTGTACTCATTGGTCGAGTGGATTGGTCGAGTGGTCCATCGACCAATCGATCGACCAATGCAGATGATAGCCTATAAAATCGAGTTTTAAAATATGAAATCCGAATTTGGTGGTTCAAAAGGGTACTAATCAAGGGGTAGACTACATCAGTAGTATTCTAACAAATAGGGGACCTCAAAACACCAATCAAATCAAGATATCAAGATCCAAATTAGGAAACAAAAAGTTACCATAATTAACTCAACCATGGATCTTGATGAATTTGAAATAGAAAACAAAGATAAGAACAATAGGAGGATGGATCATTGCTTTCGGTAATGAAAACATGAAAACATACATAGATCTTCATGGAATAAGGCTTAGAAGCATAAATCTAAATAAGGAAATAAAACCTACCATATATGTAACTATCATGCATCATGAAGAACACATAGTATGGTAGAAGAGAACAACTAGAAATCTATAGATTATGGATCATGGAAAGAAAACACAGAAATTAACTACTAACATGATCAACATAGAAGATCCAAAGAGATCAGAATTCAGATTAGAAGTTTAACAGAGATTAAATCATGGTTTGATCATGATTCCTTCAAAAGCTTGCAATGATCATGGTTAAGATCATTATTCTAGCCTCAAATCCTTAGGATGATCATGAGAACATGTTCAGAGATGTTTGCAACAGAGAATGCAGCATCTCTTCTACTCTCTCAACTCAAAAAGGAAAGAAAAACAAAGATGGAGGAGAAGAAGAGAGAGTAGACATACCTTTTGATGCAAAAAGAAGAGTTTCGACGAAGATCCGTCAAGAAAACACCAAGGATGCAAGAGAGATGACTTGCAGAGGTCTTTGGTTCGTTCCAGAGAGTTTGGAGGCAGCAAATACGAAGTGGACTCGAGATTGGACTTAAATAGAGCAAGAACAACCTAATTGCCAAAGACAGCACTCATTGGTCGAGTGGATTGGTCGACTAGTCCAGTCGACCAATCAGTCGACCAATGCTGACAGCAAGACCAAAACAGGGAATTGAAGGTCCATATCAAATCCAATCCTAAAGGGGTTTTGCACACAAGTCAAGTGACTTACCTAATAGGTAGAAATGCCTTCAAACCAAGATAGAGAGCACTCCAAGTCCATCAACTAATTAGATCTTCATCAGGATTCAGTTTCCATAAATAGAACCTCATCATCAACTTTCATGGATTCAAAGCCAGACACCAAGTCCTCTACTGGGATGGCCCAAAGCTGACTTCTTACTTTACTTCGGGTCATCGGACCTACAAATGACAAGGTTTCCGGGTCAAGGTTAGGGCTGGGTTTTACATTCTTCGGTATGGTCACCGAAGTCTTCGATGTAGCTAGTCTCCGGATAGTAGTATGAGGTATCCGGGTCCGCCTCAGGGAGGGTGCCATCAGAGTAATCACCTGTAGAATAGCCTAACAAAATATTGCAACAGAAAAGGAATGAGTTCAAAAGAACTCAGCAAAGAAGTTATTCCACCACACATAAACCACAAGATAATCATAACATGATGCAGATGATATGAGGCATATAATGCAATATGATTTTATTCCAAGTATGTTGGTCATCTATGGTAGACATGCTTTAAGTCATAGCACCATACTTCTTTAGGTAGTCTCAGTCACTCATCACCGGGGGAAATTGGGTCCTGCATCCCTCTCGGACAAATCCATGGTTGGGGGTTTCAGTCACCACTCTCTCACATTACCGTTTGGTCTAAGTATTGGTGCATGTCAAGGTATAGCCTAGCCCAATGCAAGTCATCTACTTAATCATATCATGTCAGCTCCAGATACGTCCATTCCTCCCCTCTTGGGATCCTTTTCGGTATCCTTCACACTAGAGTCACGGATATTACTCACTAGACTCATCAACCCTATTGGTCATCCACAAATGGTAAACGGGAAACTCCCACGTCCCTCTCACGGATCATTTCACCGGTCTTGAGTGCCCGTGAGCCCAAGTCTAGCCATTTGCAACCCTACCAATACATGGCCCCTTTCGGGTAAGCGTAGTGCAATTTATGTCCCCTCACGGAGTGGGTACCGATCTTGAGCGCCCACAAATCCACACTACTACCACGGGTTGTTCGGTCTCAATGCCCTTCCGAATCGGGTCTGATATGATAGGGACATCCTAGCCATACATCTAGACAAGTCCTATGTATGTCATTCAATAACCCGGGAAGCGTCGATGGACACCTTCGGAGAACATCCCATACTATTCCCTCCGATGTCCAAGGACAGAAGCACCAGTAGGGTACCCTCAATCCCAAGTTATACTTAAGCAATCACATGCCCAAGTTCATCATATCAGTTCACAAGATACAACATCATAATAAACATTCAATTCATGACATTGACATAAGTCATCATATATTGAAATTGATAAACATGATAAGACATTGAAATAACATAATGTAAACACAAAGCTACTGTTGAAAGACATATGTAGCAAGTCTAACATGATAAGAATATGAAATAGAAACTATATTTACTAAGTTAGGGATACCAAGTCAAAATTCCACATCTTAGGTAATTATATCGATAACTATCCTTACCTTGAATCGGAGAAGAGAATGGTCCAAGATCACAAGCAAGTGGCCCAAATAGCCTTAAAGTCCTAAACAAGCATATATGAATGGTTAGAGAAGAAATCAGAACAATTGGAGATCAAACGAATTAGAACTAGGCAAAAGTTGCTGACAGCAACTCTATTGGTCAATACATTTGGTCGATAGTATCGACCAATAGTATCGACCAAAACAATTCCAGGACAGCAAGCTGGCTTTTTGGATTCTTGCCCAGATTTGGTCTTCTGGGTCTCGGATTGACACGAAACTTGGAGGATAGTCTAAGCACAACATGGGAACACCAATTATCAAGAAACTTTCATAATCCAATGGTCCATTTGGAAATCCCCAAATCGACATATTAAGGTTAAGAGTTGTAGGTCATCGCATTGGCTACATCTCAATGCAAATTAGGGGAAAACATGGGAGATTAGGTAGGGAATCATTTAGAAGTAACATGGAACACATATGCAAGGTATAGATTAGGTTAATCATGAGCTTCATCTCAGTTTTGGTAAATAAAGCAAGTTGGTATGCAATAAATCATGGAAATGTGTAGTTAATGATCATGAGGTGAATCAATCATAGTCATATCGGTGAAAACATCATTGTATGGGGTTTAGAAGGTTCATGGCAAGGTGTATGCAAGGTTGCAGCACCTTGGCCATGGTCCAAACAGTAAAATAGAGAAAAGATGAGTGAGAAAGTGATTAGGAGAGAGAGAGTCATACCTTTAAAGTGGAACAAGAAAGTAGGAATGAGTGGATGTCGATGATTGATGAAGAAGATGCTTCACCACTACCAAGGAGGTGTTCTTGGGAGGCTCTCCCACATTCCCAGATGTTAAAAATGCGAGAATAGGGCTCCAGTCTCAAGGAATAAATAAATAGAAAAGAATATTCCAAGAATCTTTAAATCTGGGTTCAGCAACTTGCTGGTCGATACCTTTGGTCGATAGTATCGACCAATAGTATCGACCAAAACATATTTCTGCAGAATTTTATAGAATAGCTCAGCAACTTTAGGTGCGGACTTGGAGGGCTATACAAGATCAAATTGCATGGGGTTTTCTCCTACAGTTCACTCAAGAGGTCTAGTTTTAGGGAGTACCTTCGGATTTTGCACCGGAGTCCGTTTGATATCTCAACTGTCTCACTCTTCATCAGTGCGCAGATTCTAACTTAACACTGGTAATGTGCTCAAGGAAGGAGCAGCATCATCAATGTCCATAAACTGGAATCCCGACATTACGTCATCAACCAGTAGGGCCCATAAGTCCCTTCTACCACCACTTCGGGTCTTCGGACCTACAAACATAACAATGACCGGGTCGGGTCAAGGTTAGGTAAAAGATGGATTTTGCATAAAGCATGTCTGCCTATAGAGACCAGCATATATAGAGTTAGATTCATACATGCATTGTCTATCTCATATCATATCACTTTATGCTTTGTTTTTGATACTATGCTATTATGGAATAACTTGCCTTGCTGAGTATCTTTTGAAACTCACTCCTTTTTGTACAATATCTTTTGTTAGATTATTCTATAGGTTTTGATGGCTATGAAGCGCAATATGAGGAAGCGCAAGATGAAGAAGCATACCATACGCAAAGTGTTGGCGACTACGAAGATTACCTTGAGGATTCCTCGAGTGGTCTCTCTTGTTACCAGGATTAGCCCTACTGTGGAGTGGGAGCGTCTAAGCGTAATCGATGAAGTCTATGTTTATGAGGACATCCTTTTAAAGTAGAAAAGACTCTAGTTTAGTTAGATTATATCTTTCTTTCTTGTCTTTAGAATCAGTTATAATCCCTTTGATTTTCGAACTACATTTTGCTGTACTTGTGGAGTGAGATTCCGCCTCACTTTACTTTTGATTTATATATCTATTGGTATCATTTCCGCACTTTGATGATTATCTCGTTACTTAGCTATGATTCATTTGAATAATATTATTAACATTGATTTAGTCTTGTTCTTGATTATATTGTTGTGAATGTGGGAGGTTGATTTTACTAACTACTGGATCTTGTGGACTGTGGATCACACACTCGGGTATGCCAGATAAGGTACTGGCTGGGTGGATGTGACACCATACTTCTTTGGGTAGGTCTCAGTTCACTCATCCTCGGTTGGCAATGGGTCGGTACACCTTACGGACAACCTTGGCTGGGGTTTAAGTCACCGCTCTCTCACATAACCGTTTGGTCTAAGTATTGGCGCATGTCCGGGTATAGCCTAGCCCAATGCAAGTCTTCTACTTAGTCATATCAACTCAGATCCAGATATGTCCATTCCTCGCCCCTGGCGATCCTTTCCGGTATCCTTCACACTAGAGTCAGCATAGTCCCAGACTACGAACTCATCAACCCTACAGGTCATCCACATAAAGTAAACAGGAAGCTCTCATGTCCTCTCATGGGTTAGTTACCGGTCTTGAGCGCCCATGAGCCCAAGTCTATCCATATGCAACTCTACCCATAAATGGCCCCCAAAATGTGATTCATGTCCCCTCACGGGTTGGTTACCGGTTTTGAGCGCCCATGAATCCCCATTGCTACCATGGGTCGTTCGGTCTCAATACCCTTCCGAATCGGGTCTGATATAACAAGGGTATTCCTAGCCAAACACTGCTAGACCAATCTTAGGTATGTCAACCAGTAGTTAGGGAAAGAGTCAAGGGGCACCATAGGAAAGCGTCCCATACCACTTCCACTGATGTCCAAAGACAGAAACGCCAATAGGGCATTCCCCATTCCACAACTACGACCTAAGCATCCACATCACATCATGATTCCATACAAGTCATATTCACATCCATATCCACATCATAGTCCATAACACATACTCATAATCAATAATCAATTCTAATATGAAATTAACAATGTGGACAAGCTACTGTAGTTGCAGAAGTATCATGATGTAAAGAAAACCAAACAACAGTAGTTAAATCATGCATTCATATCATAATACATAAAGACATGTAAATAGGCATATTGTGAGTTGGAATACTCACCTTGTAATCCAAACTTATAGTCTTCAAATAAGAGATCAGAGAAGAGATCCAAAATCACCTAAACAAGCTTGATAAAACATGTATAGGTCATAATAAGTGATTCCAAAAGATTAGAGTCGAAACGGATCAAAAACAGAGTTGCTGTCATTGCGGTTGATTGGCTGGGTTGATTGATTCAGTCAACCCAGGCAATCTGCCCAGAGAGTAATTCGAGTCCAAAAACAAAATTTTGATCTGAAACCTATTCTATACAATCCGGAATGCTACGAAACTTGGAGGGAATGTCTAACACAGTAGTCTAAGACTAAAAAGCATATTTTAGACATCAAACAATGATCAAAACCATTACTTACTAATTTGGAATCATACTTTCTATTTTGGAAAACAAGACTTTCTAATTTGGAAAACAACATGGTTTTCATTGAAAACAAGCTATGAATGAAAGAGATGAACTAGAGATGATGAGACCTCATTCTAGTAGATGAACATAGTAAATCAAGAGTAAGAATGATCATAGAGATGCATCTAATATGCTAGAAGAAATCAAAATAAGAACATGATCATAGTTTAAGAAGAAATCATGAAAATCATGTAGAGAATGAATATGAAATCATAGCATATAGGATGAGAAGAGATTGTAGAAGATATGATTGCAGAGATGCAATATCTTCCTTATAATCTCAAATCAGAGAAGAGAATGATCCTAGTAAGAATGAATCAATAGCATAATAGATTGAATACTAACCTTTGATTGAAGAACAAGAGAGAGAAAGCTTGAGAGTTGAATGTAGATCTTCTTCCACACCAAAGGAGGCTTGGAGATGAGTTCCCTTCGTTCTCTAGGTGTTTTGGAGGCTAGGGATACTAAAAACACGAAGTTATGAGGTTTATATAGCAATAATGACCTAAACAGAAGATTCTGCTCAAATTCTGTTTACTTGGGTCGAGTGGGTTGGGTTGATTGGCCCCAGTCGACCCAGCCAGTCGACCCAGGCTGACAGATAGCCTAAAACAGGGATTTGAGGGCTTTTCTCTTATCGGAATCAAACGATATTTTAAACACAACAACTATAACTTACCTAGCATAGGAAAATGGATTTAAATCATATCTAACCTCGCTCTAAGGTCATCAACCAATCTTCTCTTCATCAAGGTGCATTTCATCTCCAAACCAGACAAGGTTTTCAAACAAGGAATTCCATCATCAATTTCTATGGGTTTTCGAATCTACACTAAGGGTGTCACGCCCTCCCAGCCGGTACCCTATCTGGCATACCCGAGAGTGTGATCCACAGCCCGAAGATCAGGTATCGAGTGATCAACCTCCCACATAAACAATAACATAAACATGAACAATCATAACAAGAGTGCGGAAGATAAATCATAGATCCAATAAAGAAAGAATGAATCATAACTGAATCAGAATAATAGATATAATCAGAGTATCAAACAGATAAGTAAAGTGAAGCAAAAATCCCACTTTACATCCAGCGGAAAAGTAGCTCTAAAAGAATAAACTAGACAAAACCTAATCCCAGTAACAAGTACATTGGGTAACTAAATTGTTCTCCACTTTATAGACAACATCCTTGTAAGTGTAAATCTCATAAATAGCACAAGGACGCTTCCACTCAATGGTCGGACTAAGCATCGTACGGAGCATAACCACCCGCGGGATCTTCAGAGTAATTGTGGTAACCGCAATCACCTTCCCGGAGATATGCCTCTTCGCCTTGCGCTTCTTCATAGGGACCGTCATAGTACTCAAGACTGCAGGATAGTCTAACAACATTGTACAATAAAGGAATGAGTTTCAAAGAAACTCGGTAAGGCGATTGAAATCCATAATAACATAAATGGCGAATTCCGAACACTCATAAATGCAATATGATATGAGACAAACAATGAATGAATGAATCTAACTCTATGTATGCTGGTCTCTATTGGCGGACATGCTTTAAGTCATAGCACCGTACTTCTTTAGGAAAGTCCACTCACATCCTCAACCATTTAAGATATCTTGGATTCTCTCACGGATCATTTCACCGGTCTTGAGCAGCCGATTGGTAATGGGTCCTTCATCCCTCGGGACAAACCTTGGCGGGGGGTTAAGTCAACACACTCTCTCACAACCATTTGGTATAAGCTTGGCGCATGTCGGGGTAAAACCTAGCCAAATGCAAGTCTTCTACTTAGTTACATCAAGTCGATCCGAGATACTTCCATTCCTCGTCCCGATGATCCTTTCCGGTATCCTTCACACTAGAGTCGGCGTATCCTATGGCACCAACCAACTCGGACTACGGACTCATCAACCCTATTGATCATCCACATATGGTAAACGGGAAGCTCTCACGTCCTCTCACGGGTTGGTTACCGGTCTTAAGCGCCCGTGAGCCCAGGTCTAACCATATGCAACCCTACCAATAAATGGCCCCCACAATGTGATTCCTGTCCTCTCACGGGTTGGTTACCGGTCTTGAGCGCCCATGAATCCCCATTGCTACCACGGGTCGTTCGGTCTCAATACCCCTCCGATTAGGGTCGACATAACAGGACATCCTAGCCAAACACTACTAGACAATCCTAGATATGTCATCCAACAGTTTAGGAAGGTGTCCAGAGGGCATCTCCGGAAACATCCCATAATATTCCCGTAGTAGTCCAAGGACAGAAGTGTCAAAAGGACACCTCTCTTTTCCAAACCATACGTAAGCATACACATGCATCAATTCATATCATCACATATATGGTAACTTCATATATGGAAAGAAATCAGTAATTACAATCACTTGTATAACATTGGTAAGTAAATCATACATGAATCAATTTAATATGAATAAGTAATGCTACTGTAATCAAAGTTATGCAACAGTAGTATATCATTTTAAGAATCTAATTTAGGTAACATATTAATGATATTCAAATATAGAAACTAGATTCATGCTATCTATGTAATTAAGGAAATAACCATCCTTACCTTTTATAACTCGCAAGAAATCCTAAGAAATCAAGTAAGATCTTGGCAAACTTGAGAAGAAGGTCCTAAACAAGTATATACAACATATTAGGAAAGATCCCTAACAAAAAAGATATCAAAACATCCGAAACAGACCAAATCTGGAGTTGCTGTACTCATTGGTCGAGTGGATTGGTCGAGTGGTCCAGTCGACCAATCAGTCGACCGATGCGACCAGAAGCCTATAAAATCAGAGTTTTAAGATATGAAATCCGAATTTGGTGGTTCAAAAGGATACTAATCAAGGGGTAGACTACATCAGTAGTATTCTAACATATAGGGGACCTCAAAACACTAATCAAATCAAGGTATCAAGATCCAAATTAGGAAACAAAAAGTTACCATAATTAACTCAACCATGGATCTTGATGAATTTGAAATAGAAAACAAAGACAAGAGCAATAGGAGGATGGATCATTGCTTTCGGTAATGAAAACATGAAAACATACATAGATCTTCATGGCATAAGGCTTAGAAGCATAAATCTAAATAAGGAAATAAAACCTACCATATATGTAACTATCATGCATCATGAAGAACACATAGTATGGTAGAAGAGAACATCTAGAAATCTATAGATTATGGATCATGGAAAGAAAACACAGTAATTACTACTAACATGATCAACAAAAGAAGATCCAAAGAGATCAGAATTCAGATTAGAAGTTTAACGAGAGATTAAATCATGGTTTGATCATGAATCCTTCAAAAGCTTGCAATGATCATGGTTAAGATCATTGTTCTAGCCTTAAATCCTTAGGATGATCATGAGAACATGTTCGGGAGATGTTTGCAACAGAGGATGCAGCATCTCTTCTACTGTCTCAACTCAAAAAGGAAAGAAAAACAAAGATGGAGGAGAAGAAGAGAGAGTAGACATACCTTTTGATGCAAAAAGAAGAGTTTCGACGAAGATCCGTCAAGAAAACACCAAGGATGCAAGAGAGATGACTTGCAGAGGTCTTTGGTTCGTTCCAGAGGGTTTGGAGGCAGCAAATACGAAGTGGACTCGAGATTGGACTTAAATAGAGCAAGAACAACCTAATTGCCAAAGACAAGCACTCATTGGTCGAGTGGATTGGTCGAGTCGACCAATCGGTCGACCAATGCTGACAGCAAGGCCAAAACAGGGAATTGAAGGTCCAGATCAAATCCAATCCTAAAGGGGTTTTGCACACAAGTCAAGTGACTTACCTAATAGGTAGAAATGCCTTCAAACCGAGATAGAGAGCACTCCAAGTCCATCAACTAATTAGATCTTCATCAGGATTCAGTTTCCATAAATAGAACCTCATCATCAACTTTCATGGATTCAAAGCCAGACACCAAGTCTTCTACTGGGATGGCCCAAAGCTGACTTCTTACTTTACTCGGGTCATCGGACCTACAAATAACAAGGTTTCCGGGTCAAGGTTAGGGCTGGGTTTTACAAAGGGAGAGGTCCGACCTGACTTCCTAGGACCTTCTAAACATATCAACACCATACTCAAGGTCCAACTTCAAGGTCAAACATCAAACAAGTTCTTCTTCATCCAAAACAAATAAGGTGTCTAATTTAGGTTTTGGGCTGGATTTCACATTGAGTATGCCTATAACAACAGTTATCAAGCAACGATAAGCATGGCTCCGTTTAAGGCTTTGTGTGGTAATACTTGTAGGACACCATTGTACTGGACTGAGACTGGTGAAAGAAAAGTCTTAGGTTCTGAGATGATCAAAGCTACGAGTGCGATGGTCGATATGATCAGAGAAAGGATTAAGTCTGCTCAGTCAAGATAGGAATCTTATGCTGATAAGAGAAGGACTGGTCTTGAATTTCAAGTTGGAGAGAAAGTTTTCTTGAAGGTTTCAACAATGAAGGGTGTGATGAGATTCAATGTTAAAGGAAAGCTTAGCCCTCATTTCATTGGACCTTTTGAGATTTTGGAGAGGGTTGGACCTGTTGCTTATCGATTGGCATTACCTCCGTCTATTGCTATTGTGCATAATGTGTTTCATGTTTCGATGCTCCAAAAATATATAGAGAATCCGGAACACATTCTACACCAAGCACCTGAAGGACTTAGTGCTGATCTCACGTATGATGAAGAGCCAGCCGAAATTTTGGATAAGAAGGACAAGCAATTGTGGAATCACACCATCCCTTTGGTAAAGATTAGTTGGAAGAACCATACCCCTGAAGAAGCTTCTTGGGAGAAGGAAGAATATATGAAGGAGAAGTTTCCTCACCTCTTTGGAAGCATAGGTACGCTTTCAATTTTGAGGATGAAATTTATTTAAGGGGGGGAGAATGTGAAACCCAGCCCTAACCTTGACCCGGAAACCCTGTTGTTTGTAGGTCCAACAACCCGAAGTAGGCAAGAAGTCAACTTTGGGCCATTTCAGTAGAAGACTTGGTGGCTGGATTGAAATCCTTGAGTGTTGATGTCAGTGTTCCATTTATGGAAACTGCACCCTGATGAAGATCGGATTAGTTGATGGACTTGGAGTGCTCTCTGTATTGGTTCGAATGCATTTCTACCTACTAGGTATGTCACTCTAGGTGTGTACAAAACCCCTTGATGTTTGGACTTGATCTGAGCCTTCAATTCCCTGTTTTGAAGTTGCTGTTCTGATTGGTCGACTCATTGGTGGACTGAACCAGTCGACCAATCAATCGACCAATTGATTCTGTTTTTGAAAATTAGGTCATGGCTACTCTATTTAAGTCTAGTCTTGGGAATACTCCGCCTTATCTGCCTCCTAAGCCTCTGGAACGAGTTAGAACTCCTTTCTAATCAATTCCCTTGCATCCTTGGTTGATATCTCGCAAGAACTCAAGTGATCTTCATCCTCCTCCATCAAAGGTATGTTTATGATCTCTTTTCTTTTCTATCTTTGATTTTATTTTCTTCAACCTTGTTCTTGATTGAGATCAGGAAGGAGATGTTGCATTCTTGCAACCATCTATTCCATGATCTCATTCGATTCCTTGAGATTTATGGTCATCGTCATGATCTCAACCCTAGCCGAATTAACCCTTGAAACCCTAACCCTTGTATGATCTTTCTGGAAACCTTTTGGTAACCTCCCATGTGAGGGAAACCTCATGGGTAATATTTATGTTAATCTAAAATTGATATTCTATAATTCTTCTTGTTGTAATTGGCCAACAATTTACTTCCCTTTCATCCTGTGATCTCAACCTTTTCATGGGAGCCAAAAAGGGTGAAACCCTAACTTCTTGGATATATGTTATTGACCCTGTTAATTGCCAAATAATGTGTTTTCCTTATAAAAATTGTAACCTATCATCCTCTAATTCTTTATCCTTGATCATACTGTGTTTTCTTCATGATTCATGATCTAACCTAATTAGGTTAACCCTTTTGGTTCTTAAGTTGTAATTTGGAAACTTGATTTGGTTGGTGGTTTGATGTCCTCTATATACTAGGATGCTACCATTATAGTTTCCCCCTTATTTTGTACCCTTTTGAACCACCAAATTCGGTTTCTTAATCTAAAAATTCTGATTCTTTAAGGCCACTGTCTCTGTTGGTCGATTCATTGGTTGACTGGAGCAGTAGTCCAATCAGTCGACCAATGAGTACAACAACCTCATTCTTGGTTTGTTTTGATTGATTTGAGATCTTTCCTTCTATGTATCTTTCCTAACATGTTGTATACACTTGTTTAGGACTTTCTTCTCAGGTTTAGTCAAGGTCTTACTTGATTTCCCTAAGTTCCTTTACGAGTTAGAAGGTAAGGACTGTTATTCTTTAATTACATAGATCGCATACTCTCTTGTTTCTACCTTATGAAACTATGAGTTTACCTACTGTTATTATACTTTATATTTCTGATTTACTACTGTGAGAACAGTAGCACTTGTTTATGTTTTCTTTTTATCATTTAAGTTTATGTGAATTGCTTATTACTATGTTGCTTAACGATTAGATCATGACTGTATACCCTCTTGTATATGATGAACTGTTGACTGTGTATGTCATGTCTGATCTGAGATTGTGTCTGACTAGGTATGATTTGGGATTGAGAGGTGTCCTTTTGACACTTCTGTCCTTGGACATTATCGGAAATAGTATGGGATGTTTCCGGGGTTGTCCATCGATGCTTTCCTGAATTATTGATTGTCATACCTAGGGCTGTCTAGCAGTGTTTGGCTAGGATGTCCCCGTTATATCAGACCCAAATCGGAAGGGTATTGAGACCGAACGACCTGTGGCAGCAACGGGGATTCACGGGCGCTCAAGACCGGTAACCAACCCATGAGAGGACGGGAATCACTTTGTGGGGGCCATGTATTGGAGGGTTGCATATGGTTAGACTTGGGCTCATGGGCGCTTGAGACCAGTGAGTTATATCCGTGAGAGGACATGAGAGCTTCCCGTTTACCATATGTGGATAACCAATAGGGTTGATGAGTCCGTATTTGAGAGAGTCGGATACGCTGACTCTAGTGGAAAGGATACCGGAAAGGATCCCAAGAAGGGAGGAATGGAAGTATCTGGAGCTGAGTTGATGTAACTGAGTAGATGACTTGCATTGGGCTAGGCTTTTACCCTGACATGTGCTAGTACTTAGACCAAATGGTGATGTGAGAGAGAGATGACTTAACCCCCAGCCATGGAATGTCCGAGAGGGATGCCGGACCCACTACCAACCGGAGCCGTATGCGTGACCTACCCAAAGAAGTATGGTGCTATGACTTAAAGCATGTCTGCCAATAGAGACCAGCATACATAGAGTTTAGATGCATACATACATTATCTTTTTCATACTGCATTGCATCTTGTTATGTTTTTCCACATGTTATTTATGTTGTTATGGATTAACTACCTTACTGAGTTTCTTTGAAACTCATTCCTTTTTGTGCATTGTTTTGTTAGACTATTCTACAGGTACTGACTACTATGAAGAACCATACACTGAAGCGCAAGCCAATGAAGCATACTACACGCAAGGTGTTGGCGACAATCAAGATTTCTCTGATGATCCCTCAGTTGATCAAGTTCCGTACCACGATTAAAGGCAACGTGGAATTGGAACATCTCAGCTGGATTGATGAAGTCCACTATTTTGAAGATGTCATCTATAGGATAGAAGACTCTTATGTTTAGTTTAACTTTCTTAGTTCCTTTGATTTAGTTGTTATTCCTTTTAGACATACATACTATGTTCTGTTGTATTTGTGGAGTGAGTTTCCGCCTCACTTTACTTCTTTTGATATCTTTAGATATGTGGTGTCATTTTTTTGCACTCTGATTATATTGTTTATTCATTTCTTGTTTTGAACCTTGTTTATAATATTAAACTTTGATTATTTCCTGTTTATGATTATGTTATTGATTATGTGGGAGGATGATTTCCTCGATACTTGATCTTTGGGGCTGTGGATCACACTCTCCGGTATGCCAGTTAGGGTACCGACTGGGAGGATGTGACGATTTCGGTACGAAGACTTTGCGAGAAGTGTAAGAATTTGTTAGAACTTATTGTCTATGCATGGCATTGTGTTTAAAACCTAGGGAATATGTTTCTAAGTATTCCTAAACATGATTTCTAACATTGGGTACAAGTAAAACATGGATTTTGTTGAAATGCAAGCATGAGAAGATGCAAATGGAAGAGAAAATGACGGATTTACCTTGTGTGAGATGAATGTAGGTTGTTGTGTTGTTGTTGAAGCACCAAATGACCTCAAGAATACTTGGAAGAACCTTTGGAGTCTTTCTCTAGAGCTCTCTCACTGTTGGAAAAAGCTAGAATGAAGTTGGAATGTGAAAATGAGGCTTATAATGCGAATTTTCGTATTCTGTGAGTATTGGTCGACTCATTGGTCAACTTGACCAGTCGACCAATCAATCGACCAATGGACCCAGTGAACTCATTTTCTGTTGGATTTTTGGAAAATGTGATTTTTGCCCTATGGTTTGTTGTTGGATGACTAAATGGATGTATATAAGCATGATTTAAATTTTCAAATCATTTGAACTTGTGAATTGTGTTGAAACTTCGAAATTCGGTATTTTGAAGTTCTCAGTTTTTGCAGAATGGTTACTCTGAGAAGTGGACGTGGGGAATCTAGTGGTCATGGTCATGCTGAGATACCTGAAGATGGTCATGATCAGCGCACCAATACTGGTGATCAGGGTACCCATGACATACCCAATGCCTCGAAAGTTGGAAGCTTTCGTGATATTGCCAATATTATGGGTAATATGATGCAGCAGCAAGCAGCCCAGTTTAACCAGATGATGACTGGTTTCATGGCTATGCATAATGAGACTCGTGCAGATGTTACTGGGAATCTTCATACTGTTGTCCCGAATACGGGAGGTTTGGCTGGAACTCCTCATACTCGCTTGATGGAGAGTTTTCTGAAGATGCAAGTTCCCAGTTTCATTGGAGTTACCAAGGACCTCTTGTTTCCTAATAAGTGGCTTCGTGAGTTGGAGAAGGCTTTTCGTCAATTACTGTGAAACCCAGCCCTAACCTTGACCCGGAAACCTTGTTATTTGTAGGTCCAGTGACCCGAAGTAAAGTAAGAAGTCAGCTTTGGGCCATCCCAGTGGAGGACTCGGTGTCTGGCTTTGAATCCATGAGAGTTGATGATAAGGTTCTATTTATGGAAACTGAATCTTGATGAAGATCAGATTAGTTGATGGACTTGGAGTGCTCTCTATCATGGTTTGAAGGCATTTCTACCTATTAGGTAAGTCACTTGATATGTGTGCAAAACCCCTTTAGGATTGGATTTGATCTGGGTCTTCAATTCCCTGTTTAGGAGCTGCTGAATTGATTGGTCGACTGGACCAGTCGACCAATCCACTCGACCAATGGGTTCTGTCTTTGGCAATTAGGTCTTGCTTGCTCTATTTAAGTCCAATCTCGAGTCTACTTCGTATTTTCTGCCCCCAAACTCTTTGGAACGAACCAAAGACCTCTGCAAGTCATCTCCCTTGCATCCTTGGTGTTTTTCTTGACGGATCTTCGTCAAAACTGTTCCTCTTGCATCAAAGGTATGTCTACACTCTCTTCTTCTTCTCCATCTCTGTTTTTCTTTCCTTTTTGATTTGAGATAGTAGAGGAGATGCTGCATTCTCTGTGGCAAACATCTCTGGACTTGTCTCTCATGATCTTCCTAAGGATTAATGGCTAATGCAATGATCTTAACCATGATCATTGCAAGCTTTTGAAGGAATCATGATCAAATCATGATCTTGTCTTTGTTCATCTTTTGATTTGAATTTTGATCTTCTTAGATCTACTATATTGATCATGTTAGTAGTCAATTGCTGTGTTTTCTTTTCATGATCCATGATCTATCAATCTCTAGTTGTTTCTCTTCAACCATACCATGTTTTCTTCATGAATCATGATAGTTACATCTATGGTAGGTTTTGTTTCCTTATTTAGATTTATGCTCTTAGGTCTATTTTCTTGAAGATCTAAGTATGCCTTTCATGATATCTTTATCTGAATCAATGATTCATTCTCCTATTGTTCTTGTCTATGATTTCTATCTTGAATTCTTCAAGAACCATGATTGAGCTAATTATGGTAACTTTTTGTTTCCTAATTTGTATCTTGAAGACTTGATTCGATTAGTGTTTTGAGGTCCCCTATATGTTAGGATACTACTAATGTAGTTTACCCCTTGTTTAGTACCCTTTTGAACCACCAAATTCGGATCTTATATCTTAAAACTCTGATTTTGTAGGCTACTGTCTTCATTGGTCGACTGGGGCAGTAGACCAATCCAATCAACCAATGAGTACAGCAACTCCAGATTTGGTCTGTTTTGGATGTTTTGGTATCTTTTCTGTTAGGGATCTTTCCTAATATGTTGTATACACTTGTTTAGGACCTTCTTCTCAAGTTTGTCAAGATCTTACTTGATTTCTTAGGATTCCTTTGCAAGTTATAAAAGGTAAGGATGGTTACTTCTTTAACAACATAAATTGCATATCTTAGTGTCTATATTTGAATCTTGTTAATTTATTTCTTTAATTAGATTCTTATAATGTTATACTCTTGTGGTACTGTCTTGATATCAGTAGCATTATTTATTTATATTGAATTGACTCATGTATGATTTACTTACCAGTTATATACAAGTTGATTGTAATTATTGATTTCTTTCCATATATGAAGTTACCATATATGTGATGTTATGAATTGATGCTTGTGTATGCTTAAGTATGGTTTGGAAAGGAGAGGTGTCCTTTTGACATTTCTGTCCTTGGACTACTACGGGAATATTATGGGATGTTTCCGGAGATGCCCTCTGGACACCTTCCTAAACTGTTGGATGACATATTTAGGACTGTCTAGTACTGTTTAGCTAGGGTTGCATATGGATAGACATGGGCTCACGGACGCTCAAGACCGGTAACCAACCCGTGAGAGGACGTGAGAGCTTCCCGTTTACCATATGTGGATAACCAGTAGGGTTGATGAGTCTGTAGTCAGGGACTATGAGGACTCTAGTGTGAAGGATACCGGGAAGGATCGTCAGGGACGAGGAATGGACGTATATGGATCTGACTTGATGTAACTAAGTAGAAGACTTGCATTTGGCTAGGCTTTACCCTGACATGCGCCGGTACTTAGACCAATGGTTATGTGAGAGAGTGGTGACCTATACCCCCAGCCATGGAATGTCCCGAGGGATGAAGGACCCATTACCAACTGATGATGAGTGAATGAGACTTTCCTAAAGAAGTACGGTGCTATGACTTAAAGCATGTCTGCCAATAGAGACCAGCATATATAGAGTTAGATTCATACATTCATTGTTTGTCTCATACCATATTGCATCTATGTTTGTTTTGTAATCCTGCCATTTATGTTATTATGGATTTAACTGCCTTACTGAGTTTCTTTGAAACTCATTCCTTTATTGTACAATGTTTGTTAGACTATTCTATAGGTTCTGAATATCATGACTGTTCGTATGAAGAAGCGCAAGGAGAAGAGGCATATCTCCAGGAAGGTGATTGCGGTTATGACAATTACACTGAAGATCCCGCGAGTGGTTATTCTCCATACGATGCTTAGTCCAACCATAGAGTGGAAGTGCCCTTGTGCCATTTATGAGATTTATACTTATAGGGATATTGTCTATAAGATTGAGAACAATTTAGTTACCTATTGTACCTGCTTTTGGGATTAGATTCTATCCTGTTTATTCTCTTTTAGAACTACTTTTCCGCTGGTTGTAGAGTGGGATTTCGCCTCACTTTACTTATCTGATTTAGACACTCTGATTATATTTAGTACTCTGATTTATATATGATTCATTCTTTCCTTATTTGGATCTATGGTTTATCTTTCGCACATCGATTATTATTGTTCATGATTATGTTATTGTTTATGTGGGAGGTTGATTACTCGATACCTGATCTTCGGGCTGTGGATCACACTCTCGGGTATGCCAGTTAGGGTACCGGCTGGGAGGATGTGACAGATTGGTATCAGAGCCCAAGGTTCGAGGAAATCCTAACCACAAAAGACAATAACTGAACATTCCTGAGTCAGATCTGAAATGACTCCTCTACTCTTAGAAGTGAATAATAGAACACTTGGATTAGAAACTTAACCTATGAAGCATAACAGAACATTTCCGAATAACATACCATAATTATACTTAAACAAATGTCACTAATGCAAATAAAAGAAAGGTGCATAGTATACAATAATTAAGTGAAACAAAATGAACTTCATTAATTTCAAAAGCTTTTACAAAGATTACATCTGAAATGCATAAATGAAAACCCTAGGGTACAGTCTATCTAGGTGATCTCCTCTGATCTCTGTATGCTCTGAACTCCTCCGCTAGCTGAGTCACCTGATGCTCTATCCTATCCTGTCGTGACTCCATCCTCTCATACATCTGCTCCTGTTTGACCTCCATCCTCTCTAGCATGGAAGTCATCGATCTCATCTGTGCCCCAAGATCTGAAGTCTTTGGAACTGCATGAGAAGGGCCACCTGCCTCGAAGTGTGATGAAGGAAACTCGTGATGCACTGGCCCAGCCTCGTGCATCTCTGTATCGTCTCCGGCCTGATCATCACTATCAGGACCGATATCCTCTCCTCCATCCTCTGACTCCTGATCCTCATCCTCTGTCTCCTCATCATCCTCACCCTCCGGACCAGGAGATCTCTCAACTGCTGCAGTCTCATCTGACGAATGGTCCGAGTCCCAATGACATATCCCTGTGAACCAGTGTCCACTGGTGTATCCTCGAAACTCACCCCGAAATGCTTGAAGATCAAGGTCAGTAGCCTCCCATAGCAAAGGTTCCGCATGCTAGGCCGCAGAACCAAGTCCAGCATGACCTGCTGAATGATGTAGGAGAGATCGATCTCAAAGCCCATGTAGATGCGGTAAATGACTAAGGCCTCCATCACTGTGACCCGATGGTGATGTCCGGCCTTCGGCATAATGTTTCGGCCGACTACGCGACCGATAATCCGTGCAGAATCCGTCATCCGTCCGCTGGTCCACGAAGTGAAGCATCGACGACTATCCCATAGTGTAGAGCATATCTCGCGTAGCTCATACGGCATAAGATAGCTGTCCAAATCTGCTCCCGCAGGTATCCACACACACTGCTGTGGATAGTAAGGAACCTGCAAGATCTCAGCCAGTGCTCGGGTGGAAAAGCGATTCTGAGTCTGGAAGACCCTGCTCCTGAGGACAAGTCTAAGTGGATGTCCTTGACCTCGAGCCTCCTCTGTGTAAGTAAGGTTGCTGAAGAACAACCTCACTAGCTCCGGGTATACCGGCAGATCCTCAGTGAAGAGATGTGTCCACTGCAACGTGTCGAATCTCTGCCGAATCCTAAAGACTCTGAGCTGGCGTAGGTGAAGTAGACGTCCCAACTCGATGTTACAGTAACTGAAGTAGGCCTCGTACAAAAACTCGGCCTGAGGTGTGTCGAACATGTCCGGTCTCCGAACCTCCTGTCTAGGCTCTGAAGGAACCTGACCTCTGCCCCTAAGTGCCCCTACAATGCGACCACGACCTCTACCTCGTCCTCGCCCTCCCCTCCGCATAGTGTGTATCTGTGAAAGAGACAAGAGACATTTTCAGTTAGTGCTACTTTAAGATTTGAGCCAAAAGGGTATTTTCGTAATTTTTCGAAAAATTTAAAATATGTGGAAAATTTGATTTGAACATACTAGCATGTGCCCAATACTTGAAATTTCATGTCTATGAAGTTTGTTTGAAGAAAATCGATCGAAAACTTGAATTAAAGCGAAAAATTCAGCAAGAAGGAAAATTTGGGGATTTTGCAATTTAGGTCAAAATTGGATTTTTGAAAAGTTGAAATTGGTTAAATCAAATTTTATGGACCTATCTACAATATCATCTTGAGCATGTAGCATTTGATTTCGTGCGGAAATTTCAAGCGGTTTGTGAGAAAATGAAAATTTTCTAAAGTTAACAATTTCGGTATGAAAACGTTGCGGGATGAACACCAATATGTTAGAACTTTTTGTCTATGCATGGCATTGTGTTTAAAACCTAAGGAATATGTTTCTAAGCATTCCTAAGCATGATTTCTAGCATTGGATACAAGCAAAGCATGGTTTTGATTGAAATGCAAGCATGAGAAGATGAAAATGGAAGAAAGAATGAGAGATTTACCTTGTTTGTGATGGTTGTGTGTTGAAGTGTTGTTGTTGAAGCACCAAAACACCTCAAGAGCACTTGGAAGAACCTTTGGAGACTTTCCCTAGAGCTCTCTCACCTTTGGAAGAGGATAAAATGAAGTTGGAATGTGGAAATGAGGCTTATAATGTGAATTTTCGCATTCTGTCTTGATTGGTCGACTCATTGGTCGATTGGGTCAGTCGACCAATCACTCGACCAATGGTCACAGAGACCTCATTTTCTGTTGAATTTTTGGAAAATGTGATTTTTGCTTTATGGATTATTGTTTGATGACTATATGGATATATTTAAGCATGATTTAAGTTTTCAAATCATTTGGACTTGTGGTTTATGTTGAAACTTCGAAATTCAGTATTTTGATGTTCTCAGTTTTTGCAGAATGGTTACTCTGAGAAGTGAGCGTGGTGAATCCAGTGGTCAAGGAGGTGGTGAAATACCTCATGGAGGTGGTGAAATACCTTATGGAGGTGGTGAGATACCTAATGTTGATCAGGGTACCCATGAGATACCCGGTGCCCCGAATGTTGGAAGCTTCCGTGATATTGCCAATATTATGGGCAATATGATGCGGCGACAAGCAGCTTAGTTCAACCGAGATGTTGGTGGGTTTCATGACTCTGCACAATGAGACTCGAACTGGTGCTAATGTGAATCCTCATGCCGCGATCCTGAATGCGGGAGGTTTAGTTGGAACTCCTCATACTACTTTGATGGAGAGTTTTACGAAGATGCAAGTACCCACTTTCACTTGGAGTTACCAAGGACCCCTTGTTTCCTAACAAGTGGCTTCGTGAGTTGGAGAAGGCTTTCCGACATCTGCAATGCTCGGAAGCTCGGAAGATTCATTTCTTTGAGCAGAAGTTGCAACAAGAAGCCGATGCATGGTGGACCTCCACTCGGGCTGTTTTGGAAGGTTTGCATGCAGGAGTTGTAACTTGGGAGTTGTTCAAAGAGGCTTTTTGGTTGAATTATTTCCCCGAGGCGGTGAAGGATGCGAAGGAAGCTGAGTTTATGGTTCTCACACAAGGATCTTTGTCTGTGTTGGAGTACCAACAGAAGTTTGAGGAGCTTCATTTCTTTGCTCCAGATTCTCTGAAGGTCGATCTCGCCAAAGCGAAGAAGTTCTTCAAAGGACTGCGCCCTGCCATTAAAGCTTACCTCACAGTCCAGCCTATAGTGAGCTATGCTCAAGTGGTGCAGAACTCGAAGAAGTTGGAAGAAACAGAGAAGGAAAGTGCACGTGTGCAAAGGCCCTGGCAGCCAAGGAACCCTGGGTTGGTGGATCGTAATGATCGGCGTTTTGTGAGACCTACACCCTACCCCACTCCTACCTTTCAGCCTAGGAGTGTAGGTCAGAACTCGGGTTTTCAGCAGCCCGGCCAGTTTAGACAGTATGGCGGAAACCGACCACCAGTGAGTGCAAGTGCTAGGCCTTTTGTTCAGAAGCCCTCTGTTGCAGCTACCCCAGTTGGACCCAGCAATCCTGTTTGCTTTTACTGCAAGCAAGCTGGTCATTTCGCTCGTGCCTGTCCGAAGCGGCACTTGTCCGACAGCTTTGCTCCAATGGTGAAGAGTGCTCCTACTCCTCCCTCCTGGTAGAGTGTTCGGTATTTCAAGTCCTGAGCAGGATCCAAGCCATGAAGTGATTACAGGTACATTGTTAGTTGCTTCTATTTCTGCATTTGTCTTATTTGATACGGGTGCATCTCATTCGTTCATGTCATCTGCATTCATCAAGAAGACTGACCTAATCCCTGAGAAGTTGTCTAGTTGTTTATTGATTAGTACACCTACTGGTCTGTTGTGAAACTAGATAAGGGGTTATCTAAATGTCCTGTGTTGATTGGTGAGAAGAACTTGGAAGCCAATTTTGTACTTCTTGATATGAAGGACTTCGATGTTATTTTGGGAATTGATTGGTTAACAGCCCACAAAGCTGTGTTTCTTTGTTCCTCAAAGAAGATTCAGTTCCATATTTGTGGAAGTCCGGTCTTAGAATTTCATGGTGAGAAGAGAAGGGTTTGTAAGAAGGTCTTTATGTCTGCCTGATGCAAGTCTATGCCCTAGTGGATGATGCTTCATCGAAGGCAAGGGTAAAGTGGAGAAAAGAGTCGATGAAGTCGGGGTTGTGCGTGACTTTGTTGATGTCTTCCACGATGATCTATCGGGAGTGCCTCCAGAGACGGGGATGTCGAGTTTTCTATTGATCTCGTCCCTGGTGCCGCTCCGGTATCTAAAGCTCCGTATAGGATGGCTCCTCTTGAGTTGAAAGAGTTGCAAAATCAGTTGAATGAGCTCATTGATAGAGGTTTCGTACAACCTAGTGTATCACCTTGGGGAGCTCCGGTCTTGTTTGTCAAGAAGAAAGACGGTAGTATGCGCTTTGTGCATCGACTACCGTGAGTTGAATAAGCTGACTATCAAGAATAGATACCCGCTGCCCGGAATAGATGATCTCTTCGATCGGTTAAAAGGTGCGGTTGTGTTCTCAAAGATTGACTTAAGATCCGGATATCACCAATTGAAAGTGAAGTCTAGTGATATCTTCAAGACAGCTTTCCGAACACGGTATGGCCACTACGAGTTTAGGGTCATGCCCTTCGGATTGACCAATGCTCTGCGGTGTTCATGGACCTCATGAACCGAGTATTTCACGATGTGCTTGATAAGTTTGTGATTGTTTTCATCGACGACATCTTGATCTATTCGAAGAGCGAAGAAGAGCATGCAAGCCATCTAAGTTTCACTTTGCAAAGGTTGCGAGAAAAGAAGTTGTACGCCAAGTTTAGCAAGTGTGATTTATGGCTTAAGAGAGTAGTATTCCTTGGCCATGTGGTTTCAGCCGAAGGTATTCGTGTCGATCTGAAAAAGTTCAAGTTTGTGGCTGATTGGGAAAGACCGAAGTCGGTAACGGAAATAAGAAGTTTTCTTGGATTGGCGGGTTACTACAGAAGGTTTATTGAGAACTTTTCTCGGTTGGCTGCTCCTATGACTAAGTTGACCAGGAAAGAAGAAAAGTTTGTTTGGTCGGCGCTTTGTGAGAAGAATTTCCAAGAGTTGAAAGATAGATTGACAAGTGCCCCGGTTTTGACTATACCTGATAGTTCCGGTGGTATGACAGTTTATACCGATGCGTCAAAGATTGGATTGGGTTGCGTACTGATGCAACATGGCAAGGTCGTAGCCTATGCTTCTCGGCAATTGAAAGATTATGAGCGGAATTACCCCACTCACGATCTAGAACTTGCCGCTGTTGTCTTTGCTTTGAAGATTTGGAGACATTACCTCTACGGTGAGAAGATTGCCATTTTCACGGATCATAAGAGTTTGAAATACTTCTTTACCCAAAAGGAGTTGAACATGAGACAAAGGAGATGGTTGGAACTAGTCTCTGATTATGATTGTGATATTCAGTATCACCCTGGGAAGGCAAACGTTGTTGCTGATGCTCTTAGTAGGAAGAACCAGAAGAAGACTTTGGATTTGAATGCTTTGAGTTTACCATTGTGGTCTTCTATTGAGAGTTTTGATTTGGAAATTGTCCCTGAGAATTCTGATTTTATTCTTTCTGCCATGATGGCAAGATCTGGCCTTAGAGATAAAATTGTTGCTCTGCAGAGTTCTGACCAAGAACTTTTGATCAAAGTTGAGAAGATTTCTTCGAATCTGAGTCGGACCCCGACTTTGGTATATCCATGGATGGTGCTTTATTGTTTAGAGGAAGATTGTGCGTGCACATGCAAGCGAAGAAATTAAGAAGGAAATATTGAAGGAAGCACACCAGTCAGTCTTTACTATACACCGGGAAGCACCAAGATGTACAAGGACTTGAAGGAACATTTTTGGTGGATTGGTTTGAAGGCTGATGTTGATGATTTTGTTGCCAAGTGTGAGACTTGCCAACGTGTGAAAGCCGTTCGACAACCCCCATCTGGATTACTTCAACCTCTTCCTATTCCTAGTTGGAAGTGGGAGGATATCTCTATGGACTTTGTGACTAGCTTGCCTCGGACAAGTAAAGGCAATGACCTTTGTGTGGGTGATTGTTGATAGGTTGACCAAATCAGCCCACTTCATTCCTATGAAGATCACTCATACTCCGGATAAGCTAGCAAGGCTTTACGTGGATAATGTGGTTCGCTTTGCATGGTGTGCCATTGAGTATTGTTTCGATCGTGATCCTAGGTTCACCTCAAGGTTTTGGAATAGTTTGCGAGAAGGCCTTGGGAACCCAATTGAACTTGAGTACAGCTCATCATCCACGGTCGATGGACAATGCGAGCGGACAATTCGGACATTGGAAGACATGCTCAGATCTTGTGTGGTGGATATGGGTGGTAATTGGGATGAACACCTAGCTTTGGTTGAGTTTGCCTATAACAACGGTTATCAAGCAACAATAGGCATGGCTCCATTCAAGGCTTTGTATGGCGGTACTTGTAGGACACCTTTGTCTTGGTGAGGCAGGTGAAAGAAAAGTCTTAGGTCTGAGATGATTGAAGCTACGAGTGCTATGGTAGATATGATAAGAGAAAGGATTAAGTCTGCCCGATCAAGACAGAAATCTTATCTTTGATAAGAGAAGGACCGATTTGGAATTTCAAGTTGGAGAGAAAGTTTTTCTGAAGGTTTCACCAATGAAGGGTGTGATGAGATTTAATGTTAAGGGAAAGCTTAGCCCTCGTTTCATTGGACCTTTCGAGATTTTGGAAAAGGTTGGACCTGTTGCGTATCGATTAGCATTACCTCCGCCTCTTGCTGGTGTTCACAATGTGTTTCATATTTCGATGCTCCGGAAATACATAGAGAATCCGGAACACATTTTGCAGCAAGCACCTGAAGGACTTAGTGCTGATTTGACCTACGATGAAGAGCCGGCCGAAATCTTGGATAAGAAGGACAAGCAGCTGCGGAATCGCACCATTCCTTTGGTGAAGATTCGGTGGAAGAACCATACCCCTGAAGAAGCTTCTTGGGAGAAGGAAGAAGATATGAAGGAGAAGTTTCCTTACCTCTTTGGAAGCACAGGTACGCTTTCAATTTCGAGGACGAAATTTCTTTAAGGGGGGGAGAATGTAAAACCCAGCCCTAACCTTGACCCGGAAACCTTGTTATTTGTAGGTCCGGTGACCCGAAGTAAAGTAAGAAGTCAGCTTTGGGCCATCCCAGTGGAGGACTTGGTGTCGGCTTTGAATCCATGAGAGTTGATGATGAGGTTCTATTTATGGAAGCTGAATCTTGATGAAGATCGGATTAGTTGATGGACTTGGAGTGCTCTCTATCATGGTTTGAAGGCATTTCTACCTATTAGGTAAGTCACTTGATATGTGTGCAAAACCCCTTTAGGATTGGATTTGATGCTGGGTCTTCAATTCCTGTTTAGGAGTTCTTTGACTGATTGGTCGGTCTTGGACCAGTCGACCAATCCACTCGACCAATGGGTCTTGTCTTTGGCAATTAGGTCTTGCTTGCTCTATTTAAGTCCAATCTCGAGTCTACTTCGTATTTTCTGCCTCCAAACTCTTTGGAGCAGACCAAAGACCTCTGCAAGTCATCTCCCTTGCATCCTTGGTGTTTTTCTTGACGGATCTTCGTCAAAACTCTTCCCTTTTGCATCAAAGGTATGTCTACACTCTCTTCTTCTCCTCCATCTCTGTTTTTCTTTCCTTTTTGAGTTGAGACAGTAGAGGAGATGCTGCATTCTCTGTTGCAAACATCTCTGGACTTGTCTCTCATGATCTTCCTAAGGATTAATGGCTAATGCAATGATCTTAACCATGATCATTGCAAGCTTTTGAAGGAATCATGATCAAATCATGATCTTGTCTTTGTTTATCTTTTGATTTGAATTCTGATCTCCTTAGATCTACTATATTGATCATGTTAGTAGTCAATTGCTGTGTTTTCTTTTCATGATCCATGATCTATCAATCTCTAGTTGTTTCTCTTCTACCATACCATGTTTTCTTCATGAATCATGATAGTTACATATATGGTAGGTTTTGTTTCCTTGTTTAGATTTATGCTCTTAGGTCTATTTTCTTGAAGATCTAAGTATGCCTTTCATGATACCTTTATCTGAATCAATGATTCATTCTCCTATTGTTCTTGTCTTTGATTTCTATCTTGAATTCTTCAAGAACCATGATTGATCTAATTATGGTAACTTTTTGTTTCCTAATTTGTATCTTGATGACTTGATTTGATTAGTGTTTTGAGATCCCCTATATGTTAGGATACTACTAATGTAGTTTACCCCTTGATTAGTACCCTTTTGAACCACCAAATTCGGATTTTATATCTTAAAACTCTGATTTTATAGGCTCTTTATCTGCATTGGTCGTTGATTGGTCGACTAGGGCGATAGACCAATCCAATCGACCAATGAGTACGGCAACTCAGAATTGGTCTGTTTTGGATGTTTTGGTATCTTTTCTGTTAGGGATCTTTCCTAATATGTTGTATACACTTGTTTAGGACCTTCTTCTCAAGTTTGTCAAGATCTTACTTGATTTCTTAGGATTCCTTTGCAAGTTATAAAAGGTAAGGATGGTTACTTCTTTAACAACATAAATTGCATATCTTAGTTTCTATATATGAATCTTGTTAATTTATTTCTTTAAATAGATTCTTATAATGTTATACTACTTGTGGTCTTGTCTTGATATCGGTAGCATTACTTATTTATATTGAATTGACTCATGTATGATTTACTTACCGAGTTATATACAAGTTAATTGTAATTATTGATTTCTTTCCATATATGAAGTTACCATATATGTGATGTTATGAATTGATGCTTGTGTATGCTTAAGTATGGTTTGGAAAGGAGAGGTGTCCTTTTGACACTTCTGTCCTTGGACAACTACGGGAATATTATGGGATGTTTCCGGAGATGCCCTCTGGACACCTTCCTAAACTGTTGGATGACATATCTAGGATTGTCTAGTAGTGTTGGGCTAGGATGTCCCGTTATGTCGAGACCCTAATCGGAGGGGTATTGAGACCGAACGACCCGTGGTAGCAATGGGGATTCATGGGCGCTCAAGACCGGTAACCAACCCGTGAGAGGACGGGAATCACATTGTGGGGGCCATTTATTGGTAGGGTTGCATATGGATAGACTTGGGCTCACGGGCGCTCAAGACCGGTAACCAACCCGTGAGGGGACGTGAGAGCTTCCCGTTTACCATATGTGGATGACCAATAGGGTTGATGAGTCCGTAGTCAGGGACTATGAGGACTCTAGTGTGAAGGATACCGGAAAGGATCGTCGGGGACGAGGAATGGACGTATCTGGATCGACTTGATGTAACTAAGTAGAAGACTTGCATTTGGCTAGGCTTTACCACGACATGCGCCGGTACTTAGACCAATGGTGATGTGAGAGAGTGGTGACCTATACCCCCAGCCATGGAATGTCCCGAGGGATGCCGGACCCATTACCAACTGATGATGAGTGATTGAGACCTTCCTAAAGAAGTACGGTGCTATGACTTAAAGCATGTACGCCAATAGAGACCAGCATATGTAGAGTTAGATTCATACATTCATTGTTTGTTTCATACCATATTGCATTTATGTTTGTTACGAAATCCTGCCATTTATGTTATTATGGATTTAAGCGCCTTTCTTGAGTTTCTTTGAAACTCATTCCTTTATTGTACAATGTTTGTTAGACTATTCTACATGTTCGAATATCATGACGGCCCGTATGAAGAAGCGCAAGGAGAAGAGGCATATCTCCGGGGAAGGTGATTGCGGTTACGACAATTACACTTGAAGATCCAGCAGTGGTTATGCTCCGTACGATGCTTAGTCCGACCATAGAGTGGAAGCGCCCTTGTGCCGTTTATGAGATTTATACTTATAGGGATATTGTCTATAAGATTGAGAACAATTTAGTTACCTATTGTACCTGCTATTGGGATTAGATTCTATCTTGCTTATTCTCTTTCAGAACTACTTTTCCGCTGGTTGTAGAGTGGGATTTCGCCTCACTTTACTTATCGATTTAGACACTACGATTATATCTAGTACTCGATTTATATATGATTCATCCTTTTCTTATTTGGATCTATGGTTTATCTTTCCCCCTTTTTTTTTTATTGTTCATGATTATGTTATTGTTTATGTGGGAGGTTGATTACTCGATACCTGATCTTCGGGCTGTGGATCACACTCTCGGGTATGCCAGATAGGGTATCGGCTGGGAGGATGTGACACAAAATGTGATGAAGGAGGAATCTTGTGATGCTCCAGCTCAGCCTCGTGCATCTCTGTGTCATCTCCGGCCTGATCATCACTATCAGGGCCGACATCCTCTCCTCCATCATCAGACTCATCCCTCTCCTCCTCTGTCTCGTCATCCTCATCCTCTGGACCAGGAAATCTCACTGTCTATTTCAGCTTCATCTGTCTGATGGTCCTAGTCCCGATCGTATACCCCAGTTCTCTAGTGACCACCGATGTATCCTCAAGACTCGCTCCGAAGTGCAAAAGATCAAAGTCAGAAGCCTCCCATAGCAAAGGTTCCACATACTAGGACGTAGTACCAGATCCAGCATGACCTGCTGAATGATGTAAGACAAGTCTATCTGGAAGCCCAAGTAGATGCGATAGATAACCAAGGCCTCCATCATTGTGACCTGATGGTGATGTCCGGCCTTCGGCATGATATTTCGGCCGATAATACGACCGATGATATGAGCCGAATCTATCATCTGCCCGCTGTTCCGTGGAGTATAGCATCAACGATCTTCCCATAGGGTGGTGCATATCTAGTGTAGGTTGTACGAAAGCAAGTAGATGTCTATCCCTGCTCCCGCAAGTATCCAAATGCACTGTCGTGGATAGTAAGGTACCCGTAGGATCTCAGCCAATGCCCTAGTGGAGAAGTGGATCCGTGTCTGAAGAACCCTGCTCTTGAGGACTAATCGAAGAGGATGTCCTGGACCTCTAGACTCCTCTGTCCATGTAAGGTTGCTAAAGAACAACCTCACTAGCTCTGGATATACTGGCAGATCCTCATTGAAGAGATGAGTCCACTCCATAGTGTCGAATCTCTACTGAATCCTGAACACCCTGAGCTATCGTAGGTGAAGTAGACGTCCAAACTCGATACTGCAATAACTGAAGTAGGCCTTTTATAGAAACTTGGCTTGTGGAGTATCAAATCTATCTGGCCGTCGAACCTCCTGTCTAGGCTGTGAAGGTACATGACCTTTACCCCTAAGAGTCCCTACCATATGACCTCGTCCTCGTCCTTGCCCTCCTCTCTGCATAGTTTATGTCTGTGGAAGAGACAAAAGACATTGCTAGTTAGTGCCATTTCAAGGTTTCAACCAATAGGGCATTTTTGTAAATTTTTAGAAAATTTCAAATTTGGGGAAAATTCGATTTGAAGATACTAGCATGTGCAAAATACTTGGAATTGCATGATTGTGAAGTTTATTTGAAGAAAATCGATCGAAAACTTGGTGAAAAGTTGAAAATTCAGCAAGAAGAAATTTGGGGATTTTTGCAAACTAGGGCAAAATTGATTTTTTTTTTAAAAGTTGGAATTGGTCAAATCAAACTACATGGACATATCTACAATATCATTGCGAGTATGTAGCATTTAATTTCATGTGAAAGCTCCAAGCGGTTTATGAGAAATCAAATTTTTTTTCTAAAGTTAACGATTTCGGTTACGAAAGCGATGTGAAAGTGCAAGAATGTGTTAGAACTTGTTGTCTATGCATGGCATTGTGTTTAAAACCTAGGGAATTTGTTTCTAAGTATTCTTAAGCATGATTTCTAGCAATGGATACAAGTAAAACATGATTTCTATGGAAATGCAAGCATGAGAAGTTGTATTTGAAAGAAGAGATGATGGATTTACCTTGTATGAGATGAATGTGTGATGTGGTGTAGTTGTTAAAGCACTAAATCACTCCTAAAACACTTAGAAGAACTTTAGAAGTCTTTCCCCAGAGCTCCCACTCATTTTTGAAATGTTTAGAATGAAGTTGGAATGAAGAAATGAGGCCTAAAATATGAATTTTCGTATTCCGTGAGCATTGGTCGACTCATTGGTCGACTAGGCCAGTTGACCAATCAATCGACCAATGGACCCAGTGACCTCATTTTCTGTTGGATTTTTGGAAAATGTGATTTTTGTCCTATGGATTATTGTTTGATGACTAAATGGATGTATTTAAGCATGATTTAAATTTTCAAATCATTTGGACTTGTGGATTATGATGAAACTTCGAAATTCGGTGTTTTTCATGTTTTCGGTTTTTGCAGAATGGTTACTTTGAGAAGTGGACATGGTGGATCTAGTAGCAATGGTCATGGTGAGATACCTCTCAGAGGTGGTGAGATACCCAATGGTGGTTTATATCAGCAGACCAACACTAGCGAACAGGGTACCCATGACATACCCAATGCCCCGAACGTCAGTAGTTTCCGCGATATTGCAAACATTATGGGCAATATGATGCAACAGCAAGCAGCCTAGTTCAATCAGATGCTGGCAGGATTCATGACTCTGCATAATGAGACTCATGCTGGTGCTAACGGGATTCCCCATGCTATAGCCCTGAATGCGGAAAGGTTGGCCGGAACTCCTCATACACGTCTGATGGAGAGTTTCCTGAAACTGCAAGTGCCCACCTTCACTGGAGTATCCAAAGACGACTTGTTTCCTAACAAGTGGCTTCGTGAGTTGGAGAAGGCTTTTCGACATCTGCAACGTTCTGAAGCCCAAAAGATTCTGTTTGCTGAATAGAAGTTGCAACATGAAGTTGACGCTTGGTGGACCTCCACTCGGCTTGTTTTGGAAGGTTTGCATGCAGGTGTTGTATCTTGGGATTTGTTCAAAGAAGCTCTCTGCGAGAACTACTTCCTGGAAGCGGTGAAAGATGCGAAGGAGGCTGAATTTATGGCTCTTATGCAGGGATCCTTGTTTGTGTTGGAGTACCAACAAAAGTTTGAGGAGCTTCACTTGTTTGCTCTATACTCCTTGAAGCTTGACATTGCCAAAGCGAAGAAGTTCTTTAAAGGACTGCGCCCTGCCATTAAAGCATACCTCACTGTCTAGCCTATAGAGAGCTATGCTCAAGTGGTGCAGAACTCGAAGAAGTTGGAAGAAACTGAGAAGGAGAGTGCACGTGTGCAAAGGCCCTGGCTGTAAAACCCAGCCCTAACCTTGACCCGGAAACCTTGTTATTTGTAGGTCCGATGACCCGAAGAAAAGTAAGAAGTCAGCTTCTGGCCATCCCAGTGGAGGACTTGGTGTCTGGCTTTGAATCCATGAAAGTTGATGATGAAGTTCTATTTATGGAAACTGAATCTTGATGAAGATCGGATTAGTTGATGGACTTGGAGTGCTCTCTATTTTGGTTTGAAGGCATTTCTACCTATTAGGTAAGTCACTTGACATGTGTGCAAAACCCCTTTAGGATTGGATTTGATCTGGGTCTTCAATTCCCTGTTTTGGAATTGCTGTCAGCATTGGTCGACTGGACCAGTCGACCAATCCACTCGACCAATGAGTGCTGTCTTTGGCAATTAGGTTTTGCTTGCTCTATTTAAGTCCAATCTCGAGTCTACTTCGTATTTGCTGCCTCCAAACTCTTTGGAACGAACCAAAGACCTCTGCAAGTCATCTCCCTTGCATCCTTGGTGATTTTCTTGACGGATCTTCGTCAAAACTCTTCCTTTTGCATCAAAAGGTATGTCTACACTCTCTTCTTCTCCTCTATCTCTTATTTTCTTTCCTTTTTGAGTTGAGACAGTGGAGGAGATGCTGCATTCTCTGTTGCAAACATCTCTGGACTTGTCTCTCATGATCATCCTAGGGATTAAAGGCTAGAACAATGATCTTAACCATGATCATTGCAAGCTTTTGAAGGAATCATGATCAAACCATGATCTAATCTTTGTTTAACTTCTGATTTGAATTCTGATCTCCTTGGATCTTCTATATTGATCATGTTAGTAGTTAATTGCTGTGTTTTCTTTTCATCATCCATGATCTATCAATCTCTAGTTGTTCTCTTCTACCATACTATGTGTTCTTCATGAATCATGATAGTTACATATATGGTAGGTTTTGTTTCCTTATTTAGATTTATGCTTTTAAGCCTATTTCCTTGAAGATCTAAGTATGCTTTTCATGATACCTTTACCTGAAGCAATGATCCATTCTTCCTATTGTTCTTGTCTTTGATTTCTACCTAGAATTCATCAAGATCCATGGTTGATCTAATTATGGTAACTTTTTGTTTCCTAATTTGGATCTTGATGGCTTGATTTGATTAGTGTTTTGAGGTCCCCTATATGTTAGAATACTACTGATGTAGTTTACCCCTTGATGTACCCTTTTGAACCACCAAATTCGGATTTCATATCTTAAAACTCTGTTTTTTTAGGCTACTGTCTGCATTGGTCGACTGATTGGTTGACTGGACCAGTCAACCAATCCACTCGACCAATGAGTACAACAACTCCAGAATTGGTCTGTTTTGGATGTTTTGGTATCTTTTCTGTTAGGGATCTTTCCTAATATGTTGTATACAATTGTTTAGGACCTTCTTCTCAAGTTTGCCAAGATCTTACTTGATTTCTTAGGATTCCTTTGCGAGATATAAAAGGTAAGGATGGTTATTTCCTTAATTACATAGATAGCATGAATCTAGTTTCTATATTTGAATATCATTGATATGTTTCCTTAATTAGATTCTTACAACGATATACTACTGTTGCATAACCATGATTACAGTAGCATTGCTTAAATTGATTCATGTATGATTTACTTACCAATTATATACAAAGTGATTGTAATTATTGATTTCTTTCCATATATGAAGTTACCATATATGTGATGATATGAATTGATGCATGTGTATGCTTAAGTATGGTTTGGAAAGGAGAGGTGTCCTTTTGACACTTCTGTCCTTGGACTACTACGGGAATATTATGGGATGTTTCCGGAGATGCCCTATGGACACCTTCCTAAACTGTTGGATGACATATCTAGGATTGTCTAGTAATGTTTGGCTAGGATGTCCTGTTATGTCAGACCCTAATCGGAGGGGTATTGAGACCGAACGACCTGTGGTAGCAATGGGGATTCATGGGCGCTCAAGACCGGTAACCAACCCGTGAGAGGACAGGAATCACATTGTGGGGGCCATTTATTGGTAGGGTTGCATATGGTTAGACTTGGGCTCACGGGCGCTTAAGACCGGTAACCAACCCGTGAGAGGACGTGAGAGCTTTCCGTTTACCATATGTGGATGATCAATAGGGTTGATGAGTCCGTAGTCAGGGACTATGAGGACTCTAGTGTGAAGGATACCGGAAAGGATTGTCAGGGACGAGGAATGGACGTATCTGGATCGACTTGATGTAACTAAGTAGAAGACTTGCATTTGGCTAGGTTTTACCCTGACATGCGCCGGTACTTAGACCAATGGTGATGTGAGAGAGTGGTGACTTAACCCCCAGCCATGGAATGTCCCGAGGGATGCCGGACCCATTACCAACTGATGATGAGTGATTGAGACCTTCCTAAAGAAGTATGGTGCTATGACTTAAAGCATGTCTGCCAATAGAGACCAGCATACATAGAGTTAGATTCATTCATTCATTGCTTGTCTCATATCATATTGCATTTATGTTTGTTCTGAAATCCTGCTATTTATGTTATTATGGATTTAACTGCCTTACTGAGTTTCTTTGAAACTCATTCCTTTATTGTACAATGTTTGTTAGACTATTCTGCATGTGTACCGAATATTATGACGGTCCCTATGAAGAAGCGCAAGGCGAAGAGGCATATCTCCGGGGAAGGTGATTGCGGTTACCACAATTACACTGAAGATCCCGCGAGTGGTTATGCTCCGTACGATGCTTAGTCCGACCATTGAGTGGAAGCGTCCTTGTGCCATTTATGAGATTTACACTTATAAGGATGTTGTCTATAAAGTGGAGAACACTTTAGTTACCCATTGTACTTGCTACTGGGATTAGATTTTTGTCTAGTTTATTCTCTTTTGGATCTACTTTTCCGCTGGTTGTAGAGTGGGATTTTTCCTCACTTTACTTATCTGTTTTGACACTCTGATTATATCTAGCACTCTGATTTAGTTATGATTCATTCTTTCCTTATTGGATCTATGGTTTATCTTCCGCACTTTATTATGATTGTTCATGATTATGTTATTGTTTATGTGGGAGGTTGATTACTCGATACCTGATCTTCGGGCTGTGGATCACACTCTCGGGTATGCCAGATAGGGTACCGGCTGGGAGGATGTGACACTGGCAGCCCAGGAATCCTAGTTTGGTGGATTGTAATGATCGGCACTTTGTGAGACCTACACCCTACCCCACTCCTACTTTCCAGCCTAGGAGTGTAGGTTAGAGCCTTGGTTTTCAGCAGCCCGGCCAGTTTAGGCAGTATGGCTGGAATCGACCGCCGTTAAATGCAAATGTTAGGCCTATGAATGCAAATCCTAGGCCCTTGGTTCAGAAGCCCCCAATTGCAGCTACTTCAATGGGACCTAGCAATCTTGTTTGCTTTTTCTGTAAGCAAGCTGGTCATTTTGCTCGTGCCTGTTCGAAGAGGCCTGTCCAACAGTCTGCTCCTTTAGTGAAGAATGCTTCTGCTCCTCCCTTCGGTAGAGTGTTCAGTATTTCCAGTACTGAACAGGATGCAAGCCATGATGTGATTACAGGTACATTGTTAGTCGCTTCTATTCCTGCATTTGTCTTATTTGATATGGGTGCATCCCATTCATTCATATCATCTGCATTCATCAAGAAGACTGACCTAACACTTGAGAAATTATCTAGTTGTTTACTAATTAGTCTACCTACTAGTCCTGCTATGAAACTAGATAAGGGGTTATTTAAATGTCCTGTGTTGATTGGTGAGAAGAAGTTGGAAGCCAATTTGGTACTTCTCGATATGAATGACTTTCATATCATTTTGGGAATCGATTGGTTGACAGCCCACAAAGCTGTATTTTTTTGTTCTTCGAGGAAAATTCAGTTCCAGATATGTGGAAGTCCAGTCTTTGAATTTCAAGGTGAGAGAAGAAGAATTGGTAAGAAGATCATGTCAGCATTGATGCAAGTCTACGCATTAGTGGATGATGCTTCATCTGAAGGCAAGTGTAAAGTAGAGAAGAGCGTTGATGAAGTCAAGATTGTCTGTGACTTTGTTGATGTCTTCCCTGATGATCTATCGAGAGTGCCTCCAGATAGGGATGTTGAGTTTTCTATTGATCTCATCCCTGGTGCTGCTCCGGTATCTAAAGCTCCAATTGAATGAGCTCATAGATCAAGGTTTTATACAACCTAGTGTATCACCTTGAGGAGCTCCGGTTTTGTTTGTTAAGAAGAAGGATGGTAGTATGCGTCTATGCATTGATTACCGTGAGTTGAACAAGTTGACCATCAAGAATAGATACCCGCTGCCCAGAATTGATGATCTCTTTGATCAATTGAAGGGTGCAGCAGTGTTCTCGAAGATTGACTTGAGATCTGGATATCACCAGTTGAAAGTGAAGCCAAGTGATATCTTCAAGACAAGCTTTCGAACGAGGTACGGACATTATGAGTTCAGAGTCATGCCTTTCGGATTGACTAATGCTCCTACAGTGTTCATGGACCTCATGAACAGAGTATTTCATGATGTGCTTGATAAGTTTGTGATTGTTTTCATCGACGACATCTTGATCTATTCGAAGAATGAAGAAGAGCATGCAAGGCATCTAAGTTTCACTTTGCAAAGACTGCGAGAAAAGAAGCTTTACACTAAGTTCAGCAAGTGTGATTTTTGGCTCAAAAGAGTAGTCTTTCTCGGCCATGTGGTTGCAGCTGAAGGTATTCGTGTTGATCCCGAAAAAGTTCAAGCAGTGGCTGATTGGGAAAGACCGAAGATTGTTACGGAAATAAGAAGTTTCCTTGGATTGGAGGGATACTATAGAAGGTTTATTGAGAAATTTTCTCAGTTGGCTGCTCCTATGACTAAGCTGACCAAGAAAGAAGAGAAGTTTGTTTGGTCTGACGCTTGTGAGAAGAATTTCCAAGAGTTGAAAGATAGATTGACAAGTGCCCCAGTCCTGACTATACCTGTCACACCCCACCCACCGGTCTTGGTTACCTGCCTGACAACCATGGGAGTGATCCGTCACAGGATCCATGGTTTTAGTCTATCAACAATATTAAATACAAATAAAGATAATCAAGAGCAATAAATGTTCAATAAATGAATTAAAGGAATTATAGGAGTCCAAATACTCCTATAACAATAAGAAATGAGAAAATAATGAATAAAATGAATACGAGTTCAGCGGAAGCAATCAAAAGAATTATATCAGTTTCTTTCCAGTTTCCTTTTCTAAGGCTAAATAGTGTTTTTCATGAATCTCAAGATAGGGTGTCCTCCAGTTCTTCTCTATTCGCTGAGTGAACTGTTTAACCACTTTTCGTCTCTTACCATCAATAGGTGCAATAAGCGCACTCCATGCACCTGCAGGAGCTCCTGCACAAGCTATCTTCATTTCCCACTGACGGTGCCACATCCTCTTCATATGGGATGGTTCTTTCATAGGAAACCAATCCATCTTCCAATACAATTCCTTCTTCTCTGCAGGCTAATAAACATATACAAAATAAAGGAGTGAGTTCTAGAGAACTCAATAAGAAACAATCACAAATCCCATCAGTTATCCAATAAAGCATAAATTCATAAATGATATGAATGAGGGCAAGATATAAATGATACTATGATTTCTAACTGTGCAAGTCTCTAACAGCTGTCATGCTTTAAGATATACACCAGCTCTCCTCTGGGTAAGTCTAGTCACTCTGATCTGGCAAGGACTGTTTACCTCTATAGGGATCCTGGGCAAAAAGGGAAAGTCCACACCTGGCTCTTAAACCATGGCTGGGGTTAAGTCAACACTCTCTCACCACAACCATTGGTAATGAGTATTGGCGCATGTCGGGGTTTCTAATCCAATGCAAGGTCATACTAGTAACATGTCTACATGAAGTCCAGATACATCCCCTATGGCACCAACCAACTCAGTTCAGTATCCTTCGCAACCTAGGAATCAGAATCCTCACGGACTGGCTACCGCTGTTGGACTCCACTCCTTAACCCTATGGTCATCCACATATTATTGGGGCAGAAGCTCTCATGACTCCTCACAACACTCAGTCTATTCCTTGGACGTCCATGAGCCCAACCCTAACATGTGGAACCCTACCATTTATATGACTAACAATGGACCAACGTCACATCACTGTGATCACGGGTCACTCGGTTTCAATCCCCCTACCGAAAGGGTAGTAGCAAGTGAGGTACCTAGCCATGCAATTCTAGACTCTACCTAAGAATGTCATCAAACAGTCATGACAGTGCTGGAGACATCAGCAGGCATGTGTCCCATTCCACAGCCTTCTGATATCCCAAGTTAAGATATCCCAGAGGAATACCTCATCCATCAGAACCATATACCAACCATAATCAGTACATAGCATTCATAATCAACAAAGTATATATGTAAACAAGACAAACAGCAGTAGTATAAGAATATCAGTATATAAAACATGACTACAACAAGATATATAATGAAAGGCTATTGCTAACAGACACTAGACTAGCATGTTCAAGTCTATTCACAAGATAGGATTGAATGTCCTTACCTGCATATAAGTAAACTATCCGTAAAAAGAAATCCGTTAACTATTACAAGACTTTCTTTTCAAACAGAGTATACCTAAACACAGGGTTACAATAATATATAAGTTAATTGAATCAAAGTGGATCAGAACCAAAAGTCATTTGGTCACTGTTCACCAGCCGGTCGCTCGTGCCAATCGCTTAGGTTGAGCGACCGCCCCAAAAATAGAGAGTTTCAATCCGAAACTCAAGCTTCTGATCACCCGTTTTTAATCCGGATTTCGAGTGATCATGGCCTAAGTCTCGAATCTAACACTCCTATAGCCAAAAGGTGAAGGAATCCTAACAATTACCATCATTGGGTTACCCAGAATTCTCCCCTTGATTGGATTATCCTTTTCACGAAAGCAGGGTTTCGTTTTCGGATGAATTACCTCAAGTAGATTGGAAAGAGAGTCATAATTGAATCAAAAGGGTAACCACCTTGATGAGGGGATGGGTTAACACTAAAATAAAAGACAAAGGAGATAAAGAATGAAGGGTGAATTCATTACCTCACTTCGGAACACCAGAAAAAGGGAAGGATTGATCTCCAGATCACTGCCAGCACTTCAGATCCGCTTTCGGCACTTCTTCGCAGCCGTCTAACCTCCAAAATTAGTAACCACGAATAAAATATTCGTTACTTGGACGAGGGTTACCTTTTATAGAAGTCAGGGTGCAAAATAGGGCAAAACCCCGAAAACAGACCGGGCGGTCACTCCAGGCGGTCGCTTGGTTTGATCGACCGCCACTAGCAACTGCCCCCATGTAATTTGCCATACAAGGGTGCTTTTGCTAGGGGGTTGATATCCAAGTACAACCTAGCCCTAAAGAAGAGATGGGGGAGATCTTACCTTCATTCTGAACATCTCCGAACAACACTTGTCTTCCAAAAGACCAACTACCAAGCAAGGTAGGCTCTTCAGACAGGGGATCCAGATCCATGCGTTCAGGGTTTGGATCATGGACTTCTATCCGGACAGTCCACAACTTTACCGGACTAGACCTTTAGGTTCTTGGACCTACATTACGGATCTCGAGTTAGAAATACGGGGGTTGTTACAGTACCTGATAGTTCCGACGGTATGACAGTCTATACCGATGCGTCGAAGATTGGTTTGGGTTGCGTGTTGATGCAACATGGTAAGGTCATAGCCTATGCTTCTCGCAAATTGAAAGATTATGAGTGGAACTACCCCACTCATGATTTGGAACTTGCCGCTGTTGTCTTTGCTTTGAAGATTTGGAGACATTACCTCTACGGTGAGAAGATTTCTATATTCACGGATCATAAAAGTTTGAAATACTTCTTCACCCAAAAGGAGTTGAACATGAGGCAAAGAAGATGGTTGGAACTAGTCTCTGATTGTGACTGTGATATTCAGTATCACCCTGGTAAGGCAAACGTTGTTGCTGATGCTCTTAGTAGGAAGAATCAGAAGAAAGCTTTGGATTTGAATGCTGTAAGTCAACCCTTTCTATCTTCAATTGCAAGCTTTGATTTGGAAGTTCTCCCTGAGGATTCGGATTTTGTTCTTCCTGCCGTGACGGCAAGATCTACCCTCAGAGATAGGATTGTTGCACTACAGAGTTCTGATCAAGAATTTAAGGACAAGGTTGAGAAGATTTCTTCGAATCTTGAGTCGGACCCCGACTTCGGTATATCCATGGATGGTGCTTTATTGTTTAAAGGTAGACTTTGTGTGCCAGCGAATGAAGAAATTAAGAAAGAAATATTGAAGGAAGCACACCAATTGATTTTTACAGTACACCCTGGAAGCACCAAGATGTACAAGGACTTGAGGGAAAATTTTTGGTGGATTGGTTTGAAGGCCAATGTTGATGATTTTGTTGCGAAGTGTGAGACTTGCCAACGTGTGAAAGCCTTTCGTCAAGCTCCATTTGGATTACTTCAGCCCCTTCCTATTCCTAGTTGGAAGTGGGAAGATATCTCTATGGACTTCGTGACTAGCTTGCCTCAGACAAGTAAAGGCAATGACATTGTATGGGTGATTGTTGATAGGTTGACAAAATCAGCCCATTTCATTCCTATGAAGATCACTCATACTTTGGATAAGCTGGCTAGACTTTATGTGGACAATGTAGTTCATCTGCATGGAGTTCCTTTGAGTATTGTTTATGATCGTGATACTAGGTTCACCTCAAGGTTTTGGAACAGTTTGCAAAAAGCCTTGGGAACCCAATTGAATTTGAGTACGGCTCATCACCCACAGTCGGATGGACAATCTAAGAGAACAATTCAGACCTTGGAAGACATGCTCAGATCCTGTGTTGTGGATATGGATGGTAATTGGGATGAACACTTAGCTTTGGTAGAGTTTGTCTATAACAACAATTATCAATCAACAATAGGCATGGCTCCATTCAAGGCTTTGTATGGTAATACTTGTAGGACACTATTGTACTGGACTGAGATGGGTGAAAGAAAGGTCTTAGGTCCTGAAATGATTGAAGCTACGAGCGCAATGGTTGATGTGATCAGAGAAAGGATTAAGTCTGCTCAGTCAAGACAGAAATCTTATGCTGACAAGAGGACTGATTTGGAATTTCATGTTGAAGAGAAAGTTTTCTTGAAGGTTTCACCAATGAAGGGTGTGATGAGATTCAATGTTAAGGGTAAGCTTAGCCCTCGTTTCATTGGACCTTTTGAGATTCTAGAGAAGGTTGGACCTGTTGCATATCGATTGGCCTTGCCTCCATCTCTTACTGGAGTTCATAATGTGTTTCATGTTTCAATGCTTCGGAAGTACGTAGAGAACCCGGAACACATTTTACAGCAAACACCCGAAGGACTTGGTGCTAATCTTACCTATGATGAAGAGCCAGCCGAAATCCTGGATAAGAAGGACAAGCAACTACGGAATCACACCATTTCTTTGGTGAAGACTCAGTGGAAGAACCATACCCCTGAATAAGCTTCTTGGGAGAAGGAAGAAGATATGAAGGAGAAGTTTCCTCACCTCTTTGGAAGTTTAGGTAAGCTTTCAATTTCGAGGACGAAATTTCTTTTAAGGGGGGGGGGGAGAATGTGAAACCCAACCCTAACCTTGACACGGAAACCCTATTGTTTGTAGGTCCGACAACCCGAAGTAAAGCAAGAAGTCAACTATGGGCCATCTCAGTGGAAGACTTGGTGTCGGAAATAGAATCCATGGAAGTTGATGACAATGTTCCATTTATGGAACTTGTTCAGGACTGAAAAGGAAACCGCATCCTGATGAAGATGGGATTAGTTGATGGACTTGGAGTACTTTCTGACTTGGTTCGAAGGCATTTCTACATACTAGGTAAGTCACTTGGTGTCACACCCCACCCGTTGGTCTCGGTTACCCGCCCGACAACCCGTGGGTGCGATCCGTCACAAGATCCAAGGTTTTAGTCTATCAACAATATTTAAGACAAATAAAGATAATCAAGAGCAAAGAATATTCAATAACTGAATTAAATGAATTATAGGAGTCCAAAATACTCCAATATCAAAGGAAAGAAATAAAGGATAAAACAAAAATGAGGGCAGCGGAATAATTCAAAAGTGTTTATATAGTTTCTTTCCAGTTTGCTTTTCTAAGTCAATGAACTTAGACTCAAGTTTAATAAGGTGAGGGTCCTCCAATTCTTTTCCAGTCTCTGTGCGAATTGCCTGACCACCTTTCGCCTCTGACCATCAACCGGTGTGATAAGCACACTCCATGCACCCGCAGGAACTCCCGCACATGCTATTTCCATCTCCCACTGGCGGTGCCACATCTTCTTCATACGGGATGGTTCCTTCATAGGAAACTAGTCCATCTTCCGGTACAATTCCTTCTTCTATGCATGCTAATAAACATATACAAAATAAAGGAGTGAGTTCTAGAGAACTCAGTAAGAAACAATCACAAATCCCATCCATCATCCAATAATGCCATGATACAAAAGTAATATGAATGAATGCACAATATGAATGATACTATGATTTCTAACTATGCAAGTCTCTAATAGTTGACATGCTTTAAGATAAACACCAGCCCTCCTCTGGGTAAGTCTCATCACTCTGATCCGGCAAGGACTGGTTACCTCTGTAGGGATCCAGGGAAAAAGGGAAAGTCCATACCTGGCTCACAAACCATGCTTAGGGGTTAAGTCAACACTCTCTCACCACGACCATTGGTAATGAGTACTGGCGCATGTTGGGGTTTCTAATCCAATGCAAGGTCATAATGGTTACATGTCTACATGAAGTCCAGATACATCCCCTATGGCACCAACCAACTCAGTTCAGTATCCTTTGCAACCTAGGAGTAAGAATCCTCACGGACTGGCTACCTATGTTGGACTCCACTCCTTAACCCTATGGTCATCCAATTATTATTATTGGGGCGGATGCTCTCATGATTCCTCACGACACCCGGTCCGGTCCTTGGACATCCATGAGCCCAACCCTAACATATGCAACCCTACCATTTATATGACTAACAGTGGACCACCAAGTCACATCACTGTCATCACGGGTCACTCGGTTTCAATCCCCTTACCGAAAGGGTAGTAGCATGTGGGGTACCTAGCCATGCAATCTAGACTCATCCTAAAAATTTCATCAATTAGTCATGATAGTGCTTGAAGGCATCAGCGGGCATGTGTCCCATTCCACAGCCTTCTGATATCACCAGCCAAGATATCCCAAAAGGAACATCTCAACTATCAGAACCATATACCAATTACCATCATCATATAGCATTCATAATTCACCAGGTAATTATGAAATCAAGGCAAACAACAATAGTATATCAGAATTAAAAACAACTACAGCAACATTCAACAATAGAAATTAAGACTAACAACCATCAAATTAACATGTTCAAGTATATGTAGATAGATAAGATAGATTGTCTTTACTTGCATATAATTGGAATGTCCGTAAAATGGAATCCAGTAACTATTAGAAGACTTTTCTTTCAAACAGTAAACACCTAAACAAAGGGTTATTAGAATATATAAGTCACATGAATCAATTTGAATTAGAACCAAAATTCATTTGGTCACTGTTTACCAGCCGGTTGCTTGGGCTGGTCCCTTAGGTTGAGCGACCGCCACTAGTGACCGCCCCAAAAACAGTGAGTTTCAATCCGAAACTCAGGCTTCTGATTACTCAATTTCAATCTGGATTTCGAGTAATCTTGACCTAAGTCTCGAATCAAACACTCCCTAAGCCAAAAGGGTGAGGGAAAACTAACCATTACCATCAATAGATTACCCATAACCCTACCCTTGACTGGATTAACCATCTCACGGAAACAGGGTTTCGTTTACGGTTATTCCATCTCAAGTAGATTAAAAAGAGAGTTAAAATATCCAGGGGGTTATCACAAAGGCGAGGGAAAAAGGGTAGTACTAATTTAACGGACAAAGAGAGTAAAGAACGAAGTGTTAGTTCAATACCTCACGCCAGAGAGTCAGAGAAGGAAAGAACTGATCTTCCAAGTCACTGTCAGTACTCCAGAGACTCTTTCGGATCTTCCCCGCAGCCGTCTAACCTCACAAATAAGCAACCATGAATAAAGTATTCATTAATTAGACGGAGGTTGCCTTTTATAGAAGTCAGGGGGCAAAATAGGGCAAAATCCCCGAAAACAGACGGGGCGGTCGCTTGGGCCGGTCGCTTAGGTTGAACGACCGCCACTAGTAACCGCTCCCATGTAATTTTCCATACAAGGGTGCTTTTACTAGGGGGTTAATACCCAAGGCCAACCTAGCCCTAAATAAGAGATGGGGGAGATCTTACCTTCATTCTGGACATCTCTGGAACAATACCGACTTCTAGAATTCCAAGTTCCAACCAAGGCGGGCTCTTCAGATAAAGGATTCAGATCCATGGGTCCTGGGTATGGATCATGGGCTTCAATCTGGATACTCCACAAGTTCACCCGACTAGACCTTCGGGTTCTCGGACCTGAAATACGGATCTCGGGTTAGAAATATGGGGGGTGTTACACTTGGTGTGTGTGCAAAACCCCTTCAAGTTTGGATTTGATTTGAGCCTTCAATTCCCCATTTTGGACTTTCTGTCCTGATTGGTCAACTGCTTGGTCGACTGGGCCAGTCGACCAATTAATCGACCAATGGGATCTGTTTTGTTGAATTAGGTCTTGGCTTCTCTATTTAAGCCCAACTTCAAGTCTAATTCGTCTTTTGTGCCTCCAAACTTCCTAGAACGAACCAGAGCTCTCCTCAAGTCATCTCCTTTGCATCCTTGGTGGTTTTCTTGTCGGATCTTCGTCAAATCTCTTGTTTTTGCATCATAAGGTATGGGATCATCCTCCTCGCTTCTCCATCTTTGGTTTCTATAGTTTTTCTTTCCTTTTCTATTTGAGAACAATGGAGTTGATGTTGCATCTCTATTGCAACCATCACTCTACTCATCTTCTCTCTTTTCCTAAGGATTTAAGGCTTGATGGATGATCTTAATCAAGATCATCACTTGCTTTTAAAGGAAACCATGTCTTCATCTTCTTTCCCTTTTTGGATTCAAAGTTCTTCAATCTTAGATCTGTTTTTCTAGGAGATCTATACATGTTTTCTATGAATTCTTTATCAAATTAGTAATCCATCATTCTATAGTTTCTCTTCCATGAATTTACCACGATTTCTCCAAGTACCTTGACTGACCTATTTATGGTAAGTTTTTGTTTCCTATTTTGTGACTCGAAGACTTGATGTTATTAGGGTTTTGAAGTCCTCTATAGACCAATACACTATCATTGCATATTCCCTCTTGTTTGGCGACGATTCGAATCACAAAATTCGGATTTTGAATCAGAAATCTCTGATTTTGTCTGTCACAGACTCTATTGGTTGACTAAATCAGTAGACCAATCAATCGACCAATGAAGACAGTAGCCTCTGTTTTGGTTGATTTGATTCCTATCTTCTAGAGATCTTCCCTAATAAGGTATGTACACTGTCTAGGATCCCCTTCCAAGTTTAGAAAAGATCTTCCTTGATTCTCAGGATTCTTTGCGAATTATTTAAGGTAAGGATAGTTATTTCATTAATTACATAGATTGCATGATATAGTTTCCATATTTGAATCTCTCTGATTTATTTCCATAAATAGATTCTTATATTGATGTACTACTGATGCAACTACTCTAATTACGGTAGCATTGCTTGTTTATGTTAATTAGTTCATGTATGACTTTACTTGCCAATTATATATGAGTTGGATCATGTTCTTGATTACTTTCCATTTGGGGAGTTACTATAATTGTGATATTATTGATTTATGGTTGTGAATGATTAGGTATGGTTTGGAAAGGGGAGGCGTCCTTTTGACACTTCTGTCCTTGGACATCAACGGGAATATTATGGGATGTTTCCGGAGATGCCCTTTGACACCTTCCTAAACTGTTGGAAGTCATACCTAGGGCTGTCTAGAAGTGTTTGGCTAGGATGTCCCGTTATATCAGACCCTAGTCGGAAGGGTATTGAGATTGAACGACCCGTGGTAACAATGGGGACTCATGGGCGCTCAAGACTGGTAACCAACCCGTGAGAGGACATGGATCACATTGTGGATACTCAAAAGAGGCCATTCATTGGTAGGGTTGCATATGGATAGACTTGGGCTCATGGGTGCTCAAGACCGATAACCAACCCATGAGGGAACATGAGAGCTTCCCGTTTACCATATGTGGATAACCAATAGGGTTGATGAGTCCATAGTCAGGGACTATGAGGACTCTAGTGTAAAGGATACCGGAAAGGATCACCAGGGGCGAGGAATGGATGTATCTGGATCTGAGTTTGATGTAACTAAGTAGAAGACTTGCATTTGGCTAGGCTTTAACCTTGACATGCGCCAGTACTTAGACCAATGGTGATGTGAGAGAGCGGTGACCTAAACCCCAACCATGAAATGTCCCGAGGGATGTCGGACCCACTACCAAATGACGTTGTGTGATGAGACTTTCCTAAAGAAGTACGGTGTTATGACTTAAAGCATGTCTGCCAATAGAGACCAGCATACCTAGAGTTAGAATCATAATGCATCATATGTTTCATATTACATTGCATCATACTTTGCTTTGAAATCCTACAATTTATGTTATTATGGATTAACTGCCTTACTTGGTTTCTTTTGAAACTCACTCATTTTGTGCTATGTATTGTTAGATTTCTCTATAGGCTCAAAGTATTATGACTGCTCGTATGAAGAAGCGCAGGGTGAGGAGGCATACCTCCAAGAAGGTGATTGCAGTTACGACGATTACATTGAAGATTCTGCAGGTGGTCATGCTGCATACAATGCTTAGTCTGTCAATAGAGTGGAAGCGTCCTTGTGCTATTTTTGAGTTTACACTTATAAAGATGTTCTCTATAAGATTGAAAACGATTTAGTTACTCATTGTACTTGTTATTGGGATTAGTTTTGATCTCTTTTCCTTTCTTTTTGGAACTACTTTTCTGCTGATGGTAGAGTGAGATTTCCGCCTCACTTTACTTTATGATCTTTACATTTTTGTTACCTTTCATACTCTGATGATATATGATTTTATATCTGTAGGTAATACTCCATATATCAATATTGTTTAATTGACGGGGAAAAGATTCCTTACCTGGATTCGCTTTCCCTTTTATGAAGTATTCGCAGCGGAAGTCTAGATCTGGATCCACATTCTCTTTCCACCACCAAAGCTCTACCAGGGTGATTCCACAATCACTAGGAAAGGGAATGATATCCACAACCCAAATGCCGTGGATTAATGGAATGAAGATCAAAAACAAGGAAAGGAAAAAATTTCCAAGCCTGCGATTCCAAGAGAGAAGGAGAGAGAGATGGAGCTGCCATTTCTCAGAGATAAATCTCGTGCGAATGAATCACACACTTACTAATGCGGTGGTTACCAAAATATATAACCCTATTTTGTAACCGCCCTAATAGTGAGTTTCCAATATTGCCCTTGGGCATTTAATTTATTAATCATATTAATAAATTCCAACAGCTCCCACTTGCACAAGGGCAAGTGTTAATCTTTCAATGTGTCCCAGACACACTTGTATATCCCAGATATACACATTCAATCTCTCTGCTATGTATCCCAAATACATAGACCTCTTGTGTCCCAGACACACATGTATATCCTAGATATACATATTCAGTCTCTCTGTTATGTATCCCAGATACATAGACCTCTTGTGTCCCAGGACACACATGTATATCCCGGATATACATATATATTGATCTCTTCACTATGTATCCCGAGATACATAGACCACCTGTGTCCCAGGACACTAACATCCACTAGTCATACGGCAAAATGGGTTGTGCGACCGGTGATATACACACGCGTGAGCCCCAAACTAGAAACCTTCCCGGAAGGCGGGAATGGCACATCACTCATAGAAACAAATCAAATAAGCATTAGTATAACACGGTGTCCTAGGTTTATTCAAACTCACCGGACTAAAGGTATCTCGATCCCTCCGAGAGATCACCTTCTTGTCCTTAAAATGTTCCACTATTGTAACACATACGGTTGGCGCCAAACAAACACTTTTAGGGTGCGGTTGAATCAAACCTTTTCTTTCGTCCCAGACCATCACTACACTTAGGATTGACTCCTTTCCCGGTAGTGCCCCTTTAGGTCGAATCAATCATGACCATAGGTAACACCCCAAAGTAGCCACATCAACCCTTCGTTTCATGATGTCGTCGAAAGTCACTAAGAACACTAATGGACCATAAGGTCCAGGACTCACACAATGAGAGGAGCAAGGATCCATCCTCTCATTTCCAATGATCGCTAAGCACACATAGTATGATATACGTGCTATGGTGGAGCATTCTATATACAATAGAATGTATGTCCATCTCAACACCATACATGTCTTAGTTCAGTCGCAACCCCTTGCGCCTAACCCGAGTTTCTTTATTGTCGCCACCCTAGCACCACATAAAGTACTCACACCTAGCTCCTATAGGCAACATGAATAGTGGGAACATTCATGTCGATTCTCTTCACAATAGAAAAACTCATCTTGATTCCAAATCAAGGTGACATCATGATTACGAATTGACCTACACAAAGTCATTCACAATCCGTCTCATCTTTGCTCGCCTCAAAGGCGCCAGAGGCGAATGCTCGTGTGAGTGAGCCATTCTCTTGCCTATTGACATATCTTGTTTTATGCTAGAAAAACACAATCACACAGAAAGTGAATAAAATAAATGCTGGAATGAACTCATATTACTCAATAATAAGAAAGTCTCAGTACAAAATTAAGTCACAATCTACACAAGCCCAAGGATTTTACTTGAGAAATAAAAACATCCTTGGCTATAGGTTTGGTAAGAGGGTCAGCTACCATCTGACTAGTAGATATGTGCTTAAGTACAACTTTCTTCCTTGATGTAATGTCTCTAACAAAGTGATATCTCAACTGTATATGTTTGGTCTTCCCATGATACTTGGGGTCCTTACCATAGCTAAGAGCTGCCGTACCATCACAGTAGACAAGGGCAGCCTCTTTGGATGTCATCACAATCTCAGTATGTCGAAGGAATCTCCTTAACCAAACAGCCTCTTGAACCGCAGCTGAGCATGCCACATACTCTGCTTCCATGGTCAAGAGGGATATACAAGCCTGCTTCTTGCTACACCACGAAATGGCCCAGCCATTCAGCAAAAAAGGATATCCAGAGGTTGATTTGCGCTCATCGATGTCTCCAGCCCAGTTGGCATCACTGTAGCCAACTAAGCGCAAATCCAATCCTTGGTAACACAACATGTAGTTACTTGTTCCTCTGAGATATCTCAATATCCTCTTGACTGCTTTCCAGTGCTCTATGCCGGGTTTGATTGGTATCGACTAACCAAACCCCTTTGCATAACAAATATCCGGCCTAGTACACATCATAGCGTACATAAGGCTACCTCACCTTTGGAAAATGGAACTCTTTCCATCTTGGTTTTCTCCTCTGGAGTCTTAGGACCCATATCAAGGCTCAAATGCAAACCCTTCTCCACTTTGGAGTATCATATGGTTTGCGGTTGTGCATATCTGTATCTCGTCAAGACATTGTCAATATAGGTCTCTTAAGATAAACCCAGTAATCTCTTTTGCCTATTTCTGACAATCTTGACACCAAGCACATAGCTTGCTTCACCCATGTCCTTCATATCAAATACGGAGGACAACCATTTCTTAATGGTTTCCAATAGCTCCTTGCTATTGCTAGCCATAAGTATGTCATCTACGTACAATGTCAGAATGACATAATTATTATTAGATCTCTCTTGGTGTAAACACAGTGGTCTTCCTCCAGCATGGAAAAACCATTTTCCATCATAGCTTGGTGGAAGCGCACATTCCACTGTCTAGATGCTTGCTTTAAGCCATATATGGACTTCTTAAGCTTGCACACTTTGCGCTCAAGTCCATTAGCTTCAAAGCCTTGAGGTTGGTCCATATAGATCTCTTCCTCAAGTTCTCCATTGAGAAAAGCAGTTTTTACATCCATCTGATAAAGCCCCAAGTCTAACTGAGCAACAATAGCTAGTATGAGGTGAATTGAGGCAAACCTACCACAGGGGAAAAAGTTTCCTCATAATTAACGCCCTCTCGTTGGGTGTAGCCCTTAGCCACTAAACGAGCCTTGAATCTCTCAATAGATCCATCCGCCTTTCTCTTGATCTTGAGAACCCACTTGTTCCCAATTGCCTTTCGGCCCGGCGGCAAGTCAACCAAGTCCCAGACATGATTAACTTTCATCGACTCCAACTCTTCCTTTATTGCTTTCAACCATTCCTTTGAGCTTGACCCCCGCAAGAGCTTCTCCTGCACGCTCTTTGGTTCATGCTCATCGACCTGAAGTCATCTCACAGTCGATCTCTTCAGGAGTTACCATGTAGGCTTCATCCTCTATGTCGAAACGTCGACGAGGAACTAGCCCGCGCCCACTACAGCGCAAGTGCATGTCAGATTGCTCACCGTCTAAGGTAGCTATTACATCTGCACTCCCACTCCCACTAGGATCTTCTGGATGAACCCCAGGTTTATTATCCAGAATCTGAATCCCTGGAGTGACAAGACCACTATCTTGTATCTCAAAGAATTTCGATGATTCTTTGTTAACTCCTGAAAGAGATGGAAAATCATTCTCCAAGAATGTTGCATCCCTAGACTCAAGTTCCGTTATCCTCTCATTCTCATCTAGTCCAATGAAGACATGGCCCTTTTAGGGTTCAGAATATCTCACAAAGATACACTTTCTTCCTCTGGGTCCAAGCTTTCCATATTGGTGAGAAGTAGAGTGAACATATCTTGCACATCCCGATGCGCGCAAGTAACTCAAATCTGGCTTCCTTCCGGTCCACAACTCATATGGTGTGGAAGGAACCGATTTGGTTGGAACTCTGTTGAGGATATAGGCGCACGATCAGCAAAGCATCTCCCCAATAAGAGATGGGTAGATTTGCCTGCGCCATCATGGATCTCACCATGTCTAGCAAGGTTCTATTCCTCATCTCAAGCAACCCCATTTTGGTGGGGGGGGCCGGGGGAATTAGGTGGTGTGGTGTTCCCCTTTTTTTTACATAACCCTTTGTGTAGGGGGGGGGGTCCCCCCCCCCCCTCCTTTTTTTTTGTTTTTAATTTTTTATTTTTTGTTGGTTCTCGTTTTTGGTTATGTATTTTAAAAAATTGTGGTGGGGTGGTGGGGGTGGGAAAAGGGAGGAGGGGGTGGAGACAAGCCCCCCCCCGGCCGCGGCCCGGGGGGGTGTGGGGGTGTGGGGGGGGGGGGGGGGGGGGGGGGGGGGGGGGGGCGGGGGGGGGGGGGGGGGGGGGGGGGGGGGGGGGGGGGGGGGGGGTGGAGGGGGGAGGAGGGTTCTATTTATGGAAAGCTGAATCTTGATGAAGACCGGATTAGTTGATGGACTTGGAGTGCTCTCTATCTTGGTTTGAAGGCATTTCTACCTATTAGGTAAGTCACTTGACATGTGTGCAAAACCCCTTTAGGATTGGATTTGATCCGGGTCTTCAATTCCTCTGTTTTGGAATTCTTTGTCGGCATTGGTCGACCGATTGGTCGATTGGACCGATCGACCAATCCACTCGACCAATGAGTCTTTGTCTTTGGCAATTAGGTTTTGCTTGCTCTATTTAAGTCCAATCTCGAGTCTACTTCGTATTTGCTGCCTCCAAACTCTTTGGAGCAGACCAAAGACCTCTGCAAGTCATCTCCCTTGCATCCTTGGTGATTTTCTTGACGGATCTTCGTCGAAACTCTTCCTTTTGCATCAAAAGGTATGTCTACACTCTCTTCTTCTCCTCTATCTCTTATTTTCTTTCCTTTTTGAGTTGAGACAGTGGAGGAGATGCTGCATTCTCTGTTGCAAACATCTCTGGACTTGTCTCTCATGATCATCCTAAGGATAAAAGGGGGGAAAAAAGATTAAAAAAAAAAAAATAAAAAGATTTTGGGGAAAAAAGAAAAAAAAAAGAATAAAAATTTTTTTTAAAAAATTTTTTGATTAAGATCTCCCTTGGATCTTCTATATTGATCATGTTATAGTTAATTGATGTGTTTTCTTTTCATGATCCATGATCTATCAATCTCTAGTTGTTCTCTTCTACCATACTATGTGTTCTTCATGAATCATGATAGTTACATATATGGTAGGTTTTGTTTCCTTATTTAGATTTATGCTTTTAAGCCTTTTTCCTTGAAGATCTAAGTATGCTTTTCATGATACCTTTACCTGAAGCAACGATCCATTCTTCCTATTGTTCTTGTCTTTGATTTCTACCTAGAATTCATCAAGATCCATGGTTGATCTAATTATGGTAACTTTTTGTTTCCTAATTTGGATCTTGATGGCTTGATTTGATTAGTGTTTTGAGGTCCCCTATATGTTAGAATACTACTGATGTAGTTTACCCCTTGATTAGTACCCTTTTGAACCATCAAATTCGGATTTTATATCTTAAAACTCTGTTTTTTTAGGCTCTTTATCTGCATTGGTCGATTGATTGGTCGTTGGACCGATCGACCAATCCACTCGACCAATGAGTACAGCAACTCCAGAATTGGTCTGTTTTGGATGTTTTGGTATCTTTTCTGTTAGGGATCTTTCCTAATATGTTGTATACACTTGTTTAGGACCTTCTTCTCAAGTTTGCCAAGATCTTACTTGATTTCTAAGGATTCCTTTGCGAGATATAAAAGGTAAGGATGGTTATTTCCTTAATTACATAGATAGCATGAATCTAGTTTCTATATTTGAATATCATTGATATGTTTCCTTAATTAGATTCTTACAACGATATACTCTTTGTTGCATAACCTTGATTACGGTAGCATTGCTTAAATTGATTCATGTATGATTTACTTACCAATTATATACAAAGTGATTGTAATTATTGATTTCTTTCCATATATGAAGTTACCATATATGTGATGATATGAATTGATGCATGTGTATGCTTAAGTATGGTTTGGAATGGAGAGGTGTCCTTTTGACATTTCTGTCCTTGGACTACTACGGGAATATTATGGGATGTTCCGGAGATGCCCTATGGACACCTTCCTAAACTGTTGGATGACATATCTAGGATTGTCTAGTAGTGTTTGGCTAGGATGTCCTGTTATGTCAGACCCTAATCGGAGGGGTATTGAGACCGAACGACCCGTGGTAGCAATGGGGAATCATGGGCGCTCAAGACCGGTAACCAACCCGTGAGAGGACAGGAATCACATTGTGGGGGCCATTTATTGGTAGGGTTGCATATGGTTAGACTTGGGCTCACAGGCGCTTAAGACCGGTAACCAACCCGTGAGAGGACGTGAGAGCTTCCCGTTTACCATATGTGGATGACCAATAGGGTTGATGAGTCCGTAGTCAGGGACTATGAGGACTCTAGTGTGAAGGATACCGGAAAGGATCGTCAGGGACGAGGAATGGACGTATCTGGATCTGACTTGATGTAACTAAGTAGAAGACTTGCATTTGGCAAGGTTTTACCCTGACATGCGCCGGTACTTAGACCAATGGTGATGTGAGAGAGTGGTGACTTAACCCCCAGCCATGGAATGTCCCGAGGGATGCCGGACCCATTACCAACTGATGATGAGTGATTGAGACCTTCCTAAAGAAGTACGGTGCTATGAGTTAAAGCATGTCTGCCAATAGAGACCAGCATACATAGAGTTAGATTCATTCATTCATTGCTTGTCTCATATCATATTGCATTTATGTTTGTTACGAAATCCTGCCATTTATGTTATTATGGATTTAAGCGCCTTCTTGAGTTTCTTTGAAACTCATTCCTTTATTGTACAATGTTTGTTAGACTATTCTGCAGGTACTGAATATTATGACGGTCCCTATGAAGAAGCGCAAGGCGAAGAGGCATATCTCCAAGAAGGTGATTGCGGTTACCACAATTACACTGAAGATCCCACGAGTGGTTATGCTCCGTACGATGCTTAGTCCGACCATTGAGTGGAAGCGTCCTTGTGCCATTTATGAGATTTACACTTATAAGGATGTTGTCTATAAAGTGGAGAACAATTTAGTTACCCATTGCACTTGCTACTGGGATTAGATTTTTGTCTAGTTTATTCTCTTTTGGATCTACTTTTCCGCTGGTTGTAGAGTGGGATTTTGCCTCTTACTTATCTGTTCTGACACTCTGATTATATCTAGTATTCTGATTTATTTATGATTCATTCTTTCCTTATTGGATCTATGGTTTATCTTCCGCACTTTTATTATGATTGTTCATGATTATGTTATTGTTTATGTGGGAGGTTGATTACTCGATACCTGATCTTCGGGCTGTGGATCACACTCTCGGGTATGCCAGATAGGGTACCGGTTGGGAGGATGTGACAGATTGGTATCGGAGCCCAAGGTTCGAGGAAATCCTAACCACAAAAGACAATAACTTAACATTCCTGAGTCATTGATCTGAAATGACTCTTCTACTCTTAGAAGTGAATAATAGAACACTGAATTAGAAACTTAACCTTTGAGGCATAACAGAACATTTCCGAATAACATACCATAATTATACTTGAACAAATGTCACTAATGCAAGGAAAAGAAAGGTGCATAATATACAATAATTAAGTGAAACAAAATGAACTTCATTAATTTCAAAAGTTTTTACAACAATTACATCTGAAATGCATAAATGGAAATCCTAGGGTACAGTCTATCTAGGTGATCTTCTCACGATCTCTGTATGCTCTGAACTCCTCCGCTAGGCTGAGTCACCCGATGCTCTATCCTATCCTGTCGTGACTCCATCCTCTCATACATCTGCTCTGTCGACCTCCATCCTCTCTAGCATGGAAGTCATCGATCTCATCCGTGCCCCAAGATCCGAAGTCTCCGGAACTGCATGTGAAGGGCCACCGCCTCGAAGTGTGATGAAGGAAACTCGTGATGCACGGGCTCGGCCTCGTGCATATCTCGCATCATCTCCGGCCTGATCATCACTATCGGGACCGATATCCTCTCCTCCATCCTCCGACCCCCGATCCTCATCCTCCGACTCCTCATCATCCTCACCCTCCGGACCCGGGAGATCTCTCGGCTGCTGCAGTCTCATCGACGAATGGTCCGAGTCCCAATGGAGTATCCCCGTGAACCGGTGTCCACCGGTGTATCCTCGAAGCTCACCCCGAAATGCTGAAGATCAAGGTCGGTAGCCTCCCATAGCAAAGGTTCCGCATGCTAGGCCGAGAACTAAGTCCGGCATGACCCTCTTTGAATGATGTAGGAGAGATCGATCTCAAAGCCCATGTAGATGCGGTAGATGACTAAGGCCTCCATCACGTGACCCAATGGTGATGTCCGGCTTTCGCATAATGTTTCGGCCGACTATGCGACCGATAATCGGTGCGAGAATCCGTCATCCATCCGCTGGTCCACGGAGTGAAGCATCGACGACTATCCCGTAGCGTAGAGCATATCTCGCAAAGCTCGTACGGCATCGGATGGCTGTCCGGATCTGCTCCTGCAGGTATCCACACACACCGCTCTTGTGGATAGTAAGGAACCTGCAAGATCTCAGCCGGTGCCGGGTGGAGAAGCGAATACGAGTCCGGAAGACCCTGCTCCCGAGGACAAGTCTAGGTGGATGTCCTTGGCCTCGAGCCTCCTCTGTGTAGGTAAGGTTGCTTTGAAGAACAACCTCACTAGTTCCGGGTACCTGGCGGATCCTCGGTGAAGAGATGAGTCCACTTGCAATGTGTCGAATCTCTGCCGAATCCTAAAGGCTACGAGCTGGCGTAAGTGAAGTAGACGTCCCATCTCGATATTGCGGGGAACTAAAGTAGGCCTCATACGGGGAACTCGGCCCGAGGTGTGTCAAACATGTCCGGTCTCCTAACCTCCTGTCTAGGCTCGAAGGAACACGACCTCTGCCCCTAAGAGCACCTACAATGCAACCACGACCTCTACCTCGTCCTCGCCCTCCCCTCTGCATAGTGGATATACGTGAAAGAAACAAGAGACAATTCCGATTAGTGCTACCTTAAGATTTGAGCGGGGGGGGGGGTTGTAGTATTTTTTTAAAAATTAATTTTGGGGGGGATGGTTGGGGAAAAAAAAGAAGGGGGGGGGAATTGGGGGAATTTTGTTGTTGGGAGGGTGGTGGGGGGGGAGCGAGGGGAAGAAAAGGGGGGGAGAAGGGAAAGGGGGGGGGAGGGGGGGGGGGGGGTGGTTTTGGGGTTAAATGGAGTTTTTTTAGAGGAAGTTGGGGGTAAATAAAATGGTGGGGTGGGGGGGTTGGAAAATGTGTTGGGGGTTGGGTTTGTTGTTGTTGTGTGTTTTTCAAAACAAAAGCGTCGGATGTGGCCCGACCAGCGGGGTCGGGTGTCCACCTCCGAAGGCTAAGTCGGTTGATGAACTTAATCACAAACGGCTCTACTAGAAGTACGAGCTAATGAATGAAGAAACGGGAAAGGTGATCTAGATAGCAGGACGCTGATAGTTGAGGTCTATCAGTATGTATCTGAACCTGAGTTTCAGATAGTATTCTCCTTGATCAATTGATTCGTCCCTCACCTTGTATAGTAGTGAGGTTTATATAGAGTGTACCTTCGAATCTCCTTCGTTGGATGCACTCGAGCCTTCTTCGGGTAGTCGTTGGATCTTATCAATAAGACCCGTTGAGCGATAGACTTCTACTAGTTTGGGCTAGTAGAGGACTCTTGAGATAACCGTTAGGTTATGCGATAGTTATCCCTTTGATGATGATTATCCGCAGCCATCAGTTTGAGTCTGCTGTCATCAGGGTAATTACCCTAATCCATAAGTAAGATTAGGGCACGCTTGCAATGAGAATAATCTTTCTTCTTCGACAAGCCATCTTCCGGATCCGGTTCGCTCGGGAGCGGTCGGTTTTCTCCGTCTCGACCGGGGTTGAGGGTTGGACCAGTGTGAACCCGGTCTGATCATAAACTCTCCATATCACGAGCCCCCCAGACCAAGCGTTCGGTTGATCCTGAGGGTTTGGTTTTTAACTGGGTTCGTCGTCGAGTGATGATCTTTGCGTGCTTCATTAAATGTCATATCACATTTAATGCGGTGGTCACTTTTCCTCGGCGTTGTGAGTGTAAGGCCACATGTCTCCGTTGCAGTTGATCTGTCGTGGCTCACGTCATCCAAGCGACGGTTTCCGAACGCCTATTTCGGATTCGTGAGTTCAAACTTTCAAAACGTCTTGCAATCTTGATCGTCAATTTTGAATCAATCTCGATCGTTCGATTCCCGAACACTCGTGCGGGAGTTTTAAAAGCGGTTCGTTGTCTTCGTAGGTTTCATTCTTCCCATGCGGAATTTGAACCTTTGTCGTAATGCCTTCGCGCCTTCCTGCTCTCAAGCTTCCGTCTCCTTGAATCGGTAAGTTTCTTGATCTTTTTTTTTTGTAGTTTCTTGAAATGAGTAATGGTGGACGATAGGGCTTCTTTAGTACCCCATGCTTGGTGATAGCAGTGATGCTTTTGCTTCTCCTCCCCCGAACAGTCGGATAGTGATAACAAAACCCTAACGCGTCCTGCGCGGGGAGTTCGCTGAAGTTTCTCAAAAAGGTTTTGGAAGAAAAACCAAAACTTCTCCTGTCTTTGTCGAGTCCGGATCTTCCAAGATCGTTGATTCCTCTAGGCAACCTCAAACCTCCGGGTCCAATAGTGGGCACGGCTCTCATTCCCCTCCATTTATAATGGAGAAACTCTTCTTTCTGCTGTTCAAGATTTTGACCTTCCTTCCTCATATCAGGTTAGGGCTCCCCACCCTGATGAGAGGGTTGATTCATCCCTTTCGGGTGAATTTTCTCTGTACATAGATACATTGGAAAGCGGGGTTCGCTTTCCCTTTTTTAATCCTTTATTTTCCATGAGTTTTGAATCATTGGAACATTTGTCCCGGAATGCTCCTCCCCAATAGCTGGCGTCTCATCGTCGGCTTCTTGGGTTTGTGTTTTGAACTTGGCATCACGCCATCTCTTTCTCTTTTTGTACATTTTCATGTTCTTTCTATCTCCCATCCTTCCGGATGGGTCTTTCTTTCCAAATGCAATAGGGCTGAACTTGATTGGAGGGGCAGCATCCTTGCCAAAGGAACTTGCCCTTCTAACCACAAAAGATGGCGCGAACGATATTTTTTTTACGTCGAGCGCCTCCATCGGATCTTAACTTCCCGACCTCCTGGAGGAGGTTTACTTCTTCGTCCGAAAGTAACCGGGGCCTTCCCTTATCCAAAGAAGACGAGGCGGCCATCTTGAAGATCAAATCCATTCCGTGGTATCAAGAGATACATGGATATGAAATGGAGTATAACTCCATTCTTGATCTTGGGGCTTGGCTCATTGTGAGCTTCTAACCATCATCCTTTGATTTGGTGAAGTGAAATGTCTTGAATTCTGATTCTTGTCCTTCTTCTTTGCGGTGCCTCCCGAAACGAACCCTGAAAGTCTGCGGGTGAAGGCCGCTAGAGCCGTTGTGACAGCCGAGCAACGATCGCCCAGGGTCTTGACTGCAGATCAAGAGGCTTCTCTTCCCTCTCCCGACCCCTCTTACGGGGGTATCGGGGAATATCGGGCCTGCAGCTGATGCTTCGGGTAAAGGGAAGAAACCAATGGTGGAGAGGGCCACCGTCTCCTCCTCCGTCCGAACCAAGAGGAGGCATGACACAATTGATGCTCCCTCCAACAAAAAATCCAAAGCTACGACGGATAGTGAGGAAGTCTTCCTCCCTCGGTGGACCCCGAAGATGACCCGACGGGGTCACTCGGGATCTGAGAAAGGCTCTTGAGTGGAGCTCTCTCGGTCTTGCTCCTTACGATCGCCGGGAGTTTGAAGCCCTGGATGACACTTCCCTTGTGAGTCAATCTACAAGGTAACGGTCTTCTCGCTTATTTATGTTCTCATAATTTCTTATGACTTCTTCGATATCTTCTGTCTTCCCGGGGAATCTGTTGTGTTGAGCTTTTATCAACAAATGGAAGCATTGAGCCGTGTTGGTCGCACCGGCTCCTTGCTTTGCAAACTTGTGAAGAGAAATTGGCCAAGGCCAATTCTGAAATAGACCAGTGACTGCAGCTCTTTGTAGAGTTGCGAGAAAAAGCATGAGGAAGAAGTGACTTCCCTCAAGGAAGCCCTTGAAGCTTCAAGAATTCGCGTCTCTGCTGCCGAGCGCGAGGCCAGGAAGCAAAAGGCAGCTGCCACGTTGTTTGGTGACCGCCTTGAAGTTAAGAGTAGGGATCTCGAAGATCATCTGAAGTTGGCAATCCCTAGCAAGCCTGAGCATATCAAGCCAAACCTTCGGAAGGAGTGCATCCGGAAATACCTGAACAGCGTACCTTCCTCCGAATTGCTAGGTTTCTACAACATTCAGTCTTACCGCATGGGGGCGGAACGACGTTTGGGAGCAGATCCTTGGAACGATCCACGACTTCGACTCTTGCTCCTTTTCGTGAGGTATGCCACCCCGGAGGTCTTCGGGAAAGTTGGTATGGATCTCCCGGCCTGGGCCCGGGGAGTAGAAGATCCTTTTCCAGCTGACCCTCAATATGAGGCATATCTAGATGACGAGCCGGCACTTCCGGAGGAGAAATCACAAGCCGAGTCTCAAGTTGTTGCTTGTAGAGGATTCAGCCGATGACATTCTTGAGGAAGGCTCTTCTCAGGATCCTGAGAAAAGTCATCCTGACCAGGGTCCTTCGGGCAACAATGAAGAAAAGACTTAGGGCGTTGTCCTTTTGTAAAGATGTACCCTTATTTTAATGAATAGATATTTCTTTACTCATATTGGTCTCAAAATTTCCCCATCTCTTGCCGAAGTATTGCCTTGAATATCAAAGTATTAATGATAAAACTTATCACTTAACTCTTCATTCCTCGCCGAATAATGATCTTGTAGAAATATTGTGAAGATACGTTTCGGGAAGATGCGTTAATCTTCCCCACTACTTCATTTATTGCAAAGTCCGCACGTTTCCCTTCTGCGAAGTTCAAACGTTTTCCTGGTTTTGTGTTCCATTCACTGTTTCCAATGAATCGGAAATACCTCCATTATTTTAATGGCAGTGCGACGATTGGAGGTTTCCCTGCATCAGGTGCTCGCTTCCACATGTTTCCATGTGGCATCCCTTCGACCGTTGATCTTGCTTTTTACGGGTTTCGAAGCGTCGTTTCGATCTGGGTCGTCGATTGTCCTTAGCCTTCAACCGTCGTCTTATACCTGAGGCTATTTAAAGCCTTCGGGGGTACCCTCCATCTATCCTGACTTCTGCAAGATAGATTTGCTAAAGTGCCAAAGCAACCTTTCATCCTTCGGCCTGCCTCCGTATTCCTCGTACTTCAACGACAGCTCTATCCATTTCTGAACAAGTGAGTTTTTTGATTTCTCATCTCTTTCCCCTCTTCCCCCCGAAGTAAACTGCACAGTAGTTATACTTGGGGTTTAGTTTGTTGGTCTGTCAGAAGCTTTAGAAAACTAGGGTTTCCCCATTGTTCTTTGTCGTTTTATTTACATATCGATACGGCTGTTTGTTTTTTGTATAGTTGCTCCCAAAATCAACCCAGACTTTATCAGAGCAAAATCTCGCAAGAATATCGTTCCGTCGGTGGTGATTGGGGCCAGTGCGGTGGTTTCAGCTAGTGAATCCTCCAAGCATAAGGCGACTGCTGGCGGTGAATCTTCAAGTCGATTCCTGCAGCTTACGTTGATGCCGTCGTCCTGCGCCTCCTTTGCCCGAAGTGACCGCTTGTCTTTCCCGGGAAGATCTTGATCACTCCGTTGCCGATGGTCTTGGCGGCAATCCTGCTGGTGAGCTTGTTGGTGAGCACTGTCGGTGCACCCCGAAGGAGACTCTTCGGGCATACGAGGCAACTATGTTGGCGTCCCGATGAAGGTGTGGCCCCAGCCAGTGCTGCTCCTATTTCCAACTCTAATGCTTGTTTGGCATCCTCCTCTTCTCCTTCGAGTTGGAGGATTTTGCCACCGGGGAAGCGCCGTCGGATGACAAGTGATGCAGCTCATCCTTCTCTTGGTGTAGTTCGTCCTTCTCTTGATGTAGCTCATCCTTCTCATCCTTCGCTTTGAATTAGTGTCAAACGAGTTTGACAAAGCGTTGGAATGGTGTATTGCTGCTCGAATGACTTACGAGAGCGCAGTTCTTTCCAAACTTCCGGATGAAGTCTTTACGAAGTCCTTGGTGATGTAAGTCTTTCTTCATTTTTCTCGATTTGGAAAAATTACTTTTCTGCTCCTTGCTAACTCGAAAGTTGTTTGCGGGAGTCTTCTTTAGTAACTTCCACAACCAAGTGGAAGCGGTTACTAGACTCGATAGGTTGAGCAATGAAGTTTCTAGGCTTCGGGGAATCTACGAAGCTAAAGATGTTGAGATTGCTCGCCTTCGGAATCTAGCTTGGGAGGTGGCGGGAGAAAAGAATTCGATGATTGGTTGTCTTCGGTCGGATTTGGATGATGCCGGGGAGAAGATCCGGCGGCTGGAACGGACGGTTGGAAAGTCGGGAGCTAAAGGATCTGAAACATTACCCGAAAGGCAAGCCGTCGTTCCTTTGCCCGAATCCCTTCCAAGCGATGTTCGGAGAGCTTTGTGTCTTCAAGTATTTACACGGTAAGCCTTTTGTTGATATGTTGAATGCTTACAACTTGCGGGCGTCCGGGATGGTGAGAACGAAGTATGGGAATCAATACTAAGGAAAGATCCTCATTTTGATACAACTCCCTACGGTGTTGTTTGCCATCTGAAGTGTTTACCAACTTTGGGTATTCCTCCTCCCATTTGGACCAAGGATAAGATTGATCCTCCACCTTCCGATCCAGATATTATGCAATATCTGGAAGATTCTCTGTTTATTCTCCGCTGGAAGAAGTCAATTATGACGAGCTTGTGCCGAATGCGAGTTTGGTCGAGGACCATTCTTCTCTGGACAAATTTGGGCAAAGAGTATGAAATTGCGAGAGGATTTTCTGAATATTGGAATATTTTTGTAATCCTCATTTCTTCTCTTCTTTTCCTTGACTCCTCTCAATGGTTGACTCATATGTTTGTTCTAGCAAAGTCGCATCGATCTTGTATAACTTGTTAACGAGTCTGTAATGACCTTCTTCTTTGATCGGAGATTGTATCCAGCTCTTGTAATTGTTTTGATACTGGCCTCTTTGGATCTTCGAAGAAATAAGAAATTACTTTATCTTGAACTTTGCTAGCCACTTGAATCGTTGTTGTATTAGGTCTTAGTTATGCCGAAACAATGCCTACACTTAAGGATTTCCGGAGAAATACAATAAGTCCGAGAAGGAACTCACTCGGGTTTTAAACCGATGCCTTATACTTAAGGATTTCCGGAGAAATACAATAAGTCGAGAAGGAACTCACTCGGGTTTTAAACCGATGCCTTATACTTAAGGATTTCCGGAGAAATACAATAAGTCTGAGAAGGAACTCACTCGGGTTTTAAACCAATGCCTTATACTTAAGGATTTCCTGAGAAATACAATAAGTCTGAGAAGGAACTCGGGTTTTAAACCGATGCCTTATACTTAAGGATAATTCAAAAATTCAATAAGTCTCGAAGGAACTTACTCGGGTATTAAACCGACGCCTTGCAAAAGGAACTCACTCGGATTTTCATCCGATGCCCCGACTTAAGAAAGTTTGAAAGATTTTCCATAAGTGTTGAAGTGTTGAAGGACCCACCACGAATTTTCATCCGATGCCTTATAGTTGGATCTTGTTCTTGAATGTGGTGTATGATGCCCCCCAATCAAAAGATAGTTTGTTGAAAACCAAAAATTGCATTGATTGAGTTGAAAATGATTACATCGCGAACAAAATTGAAATCATCTTCAAGGATAAAACTTTTTGAGATGCCTAGCATTCCACGAGCGATCCAATTCTTTACGGGAATCAATGTTCTTCAGCTTGTAAGCTCCTGAACCGACCGGTTTCACAACCATATAAGGTCCTTCCCGGGGAAGGGTCCAACTTTCTTTGGTGACGCGGGTCGGAAGCTAGGGTGTTTCTCAACACCAAATCTCCGGCTAAGTACCGACGATTCTTCACTCGAGTATTATAATGAGACGCTATCCTTCTTTGATAATGTTGAGTTCGTGCTATTGCCTTTGCTCGAACTTCATCCAACAAATTAAGACTATGAAGTAGTCCTTGTTCATTTGCTTTTTCCTCGAACTCACGATCCCTTAACGTCCCTGCCATTATCTCCACTTTGGTGCCAATGCTTCGGATCCATATGCCAACTTTGAATGGAGTTTCTCCCTGTAGGTGTTCGAACCGTAGTTCTATAAGCCCACAGTACATTATATAGTTCTTCGACCCAAGAAGCTTTGTCGGCTTCGAGTCTTCTCTTTATTCCTTCCGGTAGCGTTCGGTTAGTAACCTCTACCTGGCCATTGCTTTGGGGGTATGCCCACGAGGACATACGATGCTCGATCATATATGTTCCACGAGAATTGCTCAAATTGTGGACGGTCGGGCTGAGTACCATGGTCGGTGACAATTATCTTTGGAATCCCAAAGCGATATATGATTGATTCAAGCACAAATTTCTCCACTTTTTTCTCGATAATTGTCGCCGGTGCAGCTTCTACCCATTTGGTGAAGTAATCAATTGCTACTATCGGATATTCTCGTCCGCCCGATGCCTTGGTGAATTTGCCCATGATATCAATTCCCCACATTGCAAAGGGAATGGGATTTAGAATTGAAGTCATAATCTCCGCCGGGCGCTTAAATCTTTGTAGCATGAATTTGTGAGTTACTACATCGACGAACGTAGTCCATAGCGACTTCTTGGATCTTAGGCCAATATAACCCCAATCTTAGAATTTTGTGGGCCGGGGCTCTGCCACCCATGTGAGCGCCACAAATTCCTTCATGAACCTCGGCCAAAGCTGAGTTTGCTCCTTCGGGGCCTATACATCTCATAAGGGGTCCAGCATAAGATCTTTTATATAGTCTCCCATTACGAATGACAAATCTAGCTGATCGAATCTTGATCAACCTTGCTTCTCTTTGGATCCTCGGGTAACTTGTCATCTCTTAGATATTCAATTATTGGATCCATCCAGCAACGTTCTGCTTCAATATAAGAAATTTCTTTCTCATGATAACTTGGAAAAGTTACCTCTTCAATATAGACCGAAGGGTCTAGATTCTTTTCCTTGGCATTGGCTAGTCGGGATAGCTCATCTGCCTTTGAATTTTCATTCCTCGAAATCTGAGATATCTTCAAATTCCGAAATTGGTTCTGAAATGCCTGCACTATCTCCCGATATTTTTGCAAGCGTGGTTCCTTAATGCCATACTCCCCTTGGACTTGGTTGACTATAAGCTGAGAGTCACTATAAATAGTAACATCTGCAATAGCTAATGCCTTTGACAACCGAAGTCCTGCTATTAGGGCCTCATACTCCGCTTCGTTATTACTCGCATCAAATGCGAATCTCAAAGCATATCGAATAATGAATCTGCCGGACTTTTTAATAGAATTCCAGCGCTTTGCTCCATCTTTATTACTCGAACCATCGACATATACCTCCCAAGTGGTTGGTATAATGGGATCTTCAATGGTGGGTTCCATTGGTGCGGTAGTTTCTACTACAAAGTCGGCTAATGCTTGAGCCTTGATTGCAGATCCTGGGCTTAAAGCTCACTTGGAACTCACTTAGCTCAACCGACCGGGATACCATCCTTCCGGACAAATCGGGTTTGTTAAGAACTTTACTAAGAGGAAAAGTTGTAAATACCTCAATTGGATGAGCCTGAAAATATGGCCTTAGCTTCTGGCGGCCATCATGAGAGCCAGAGCCTGCTTCTCAATCTGCGAATATCTCGTCTCCGCATCCGGCAACACGTGGCTTACATAGTAAATCGGCCTTGTTTCTTATCTTTCTCCCGAACAAGTCTTGCCCGACCGCGGAAAGGGATGTCACTAGATATAGCTGTAATATTTCCCCCTTCTACTGGCTTGGACAAGATCGGTGGTTGTCCAAGTGCTTCTTTTAATTCCTCGAAAGCTTTCGGCACTCTTGAGTCCACTTTGCTTCCTTGCTGCCCTTCTTGGTCTTTAAGTGCCTTGAAGAAAGGCAAACATTTTCTCTCCAGGACTTGGAGATAAATCGATTTAAGGCGGCAACTCTCCTGTCAAACATTGTACATCCCGAACGGTTTTGGGAGCCTCCATATCAATCGAGCTTGTATTTTGGCGGGATTTGCCTCAATTCCCCTACGTGATACCATGAAACCCAAGAATTTGCCCGAGGAGACTCCAAAGGCACATTTTTCGGGGTTCAACTTCATTTGATGTTTCCTCGATCTTGAGAAAACCTCAGATTAAATCTGCAATGTGATTTGCTTTTGTAAAGCTTTTCACCGGCATGTCGTCAACATATGCTTCAACGTTCTTTCCTATCGGCTCTTTGAAAATCTTGTTGACGGCCCTCGATATGTTGCTCCTGCATTCTTCAGGCCAAAAGGCATGACCTTGTAATAATAGCTTTCACGATCAGTCATAAAAGCCGTATACTTCTCATCTTCCTTATTCATAAGGATCTGATTATACCCTAAGTAGGCATCCATGAAACTTAAAGTTTCATACCCTGCTGATAGCATCTATCAAGAGGTCAATCCGAGGCAACGGGTAGCAATCTTTTGGGCAAGCTTTGTTTAGATCCGTGTAGTCTGTACACATCCTCCACTTCCCATTCGCCTTTTTCACCATCACCACGTTGGCCAACCAAGTTGGGCACTCGATTGGTTCTATGAAACCAAAATTCTTAAGTTTTTCAACTTCATTCCGAACGGCTTCATACTTTTCAATGGAGAAATTTCTTCTTTTACGTATCCCTTGGTTTCGCCTTAGGGTCTATCCAGAGTTTGTGCTCTGCAATGGCACGATCGATCCCAGGCATGTCCTCAGCAGACCACGCGAATACATCTTTATTCTGTTGAAGAAATAACTTCAATTCATCTTTAAACTCTTCCATCTGTTCGGACCCGACATAAGTAATCTTTTTCGCATCTTCGGTACACAGCTGAATTTGCTCCGTCTTCTCCTTTGTTGGGCCTTTGCATCTCTGTCTCTTCCCGATCATCTCGAATTTCTATGGGGAGGGCGGTAACCTTCTTCGGACCCTCCTTGTCTTTTAAATAGGCAACATAACAACTGCCGAGAGATCTTTTGGTCGGAGGAGACTTGACCGATTCCCATATCGATCGGGAATTTTATCTTCGGGTGCTTTGTCGAAACAATAGCACCTATCTTGGATAAAGATGGTCGCCCAAGAATCATATTATAAGCTGGTAGTTCTCGAACCACGAGAAAGTTGATTCGGACGGTTGTTTCTTTGGGAAAACTTCCAATGGAAAGATCCAACTGAACCGATCCTTCCGCCACTGAGATGACCCTGCAAAGCCATATAGGTGTGTTGATGAAGGTTTCATCAAATCTTGATCCACCTTCAATTTTTGATACACTTCGTAAGAAATTAGGTCAGCTGAGACCACCTGTATCAATCAATACTCTATGCACTTCCCGCCGTGCAATCTCTACCTTGATGACTATAGCATCATCGTGAGGTAAACAAACATCTCTCTCGTCTTCTTCACTAAAGATGATAGAATCTTCACCATTCAGCTTCTTCCGCTTCTGCGTCTCTCCGGCTCCAACAAATTTGGATTTGGATTTTAAACTCCGGAATGATTCGGGCTCTGGACCCCGAAGATGGTAAGGATCGGTGACCGAGTGGCAGCTTCAATCACCTCCTTACCTTTTTTGGACTTCGGGGCCTCCCTTGATCTTTCTGAACTGACCGAACGATTCCTTTTAGGGGCAGCCATACGTGGCCCACTTGGCTCCTCCCTTCTCCTGCTAACAAAACTGGACAGATGTCCCTGAGATATCAGTCTCTTAATATACGCCTTCGGGTGACGACGAGTCATTAGTGTAATGACCATAGTCCTTGTGGAATCGGCAATACTTTTCCCGATCTGCTGCTCTCCGGGTTTCAAAAGAATTTTAGGCGGCCACTTCAAAATATTTTTTCTTTTGAGGATATTCAGAATATTGGCCCGAGGAGCATTCAATGGAGTGTACTCACTCTGCCGGGGGATCTTTGGCGCCAAGGTTGGGATCTTCCAACCCGATCACGAACATTCTTCTTTGGCTTACGCTACGCTCGGGAGCCTTTTGTTCCTTATTGGAGACTTTATTATCTCCTTGGCGCGCATCTAGAATCTCCATGACTTCAGCACCTCGCATCGGCATCTCTGTACCAACTCGGCATAAGTCGTGGGTATATCATGTAGTAATAACTCCGGGAGTTTCCGATTTGTGAGTCCGTGAATAGAGCGGTTCCGGCTACTGTTCATCCAAGTCTTCTATCTCCATCGTCACCTTGTTGAATCTTTTCGAAACTCTTTGATCGATTCGTCCTTTCCCTGTCGACGGTAAACAAGGTTTCTTCCGTTTTCTTGACTGTATCCCACTGGAATCGCCCTATGAATTGGCGTGCCAATTCATCAAAGTTCTACGATCCTTCGAGAGGGAGGTTAGAAAACCACTTTTGTGCCGCTCGAGTTAGAGATGATCCGAAAACCCTGCATAAAATTTCATCGAGGATTACCTGAAGCGCCATGGTCCGTTGGTAATAGCCAATGTGAGCTATTGGATCTCCGGAGCCATCGAATGTTGAGAAGGTAGGCAAACGGAAGTTATGGGGAAACCGATATCCCGCGATTGGCTCGGCAAAAGGAGTCTTCCGAATGGTGAGTATATATCCTCGATTATCCTTCCCTTAGCCAATTGCCCTAACTTCTCATTGATGTTGGCCAATTCTTGACCAATCTAGGTCGGATGATCTTCAGCAATACGATCACGACCTCGATTAACACGATCATCACGTGTTACTCGATCATCATGAACAGCCCGTCCTTCACGAACGTTTCTCTCGTCACGAACTGCTCGATCATCACGAACGGTTCTTCTGACAATGGGTGAGTGAGTTCTTACCCCAGAATCCAACCTTGTATTTGAATCAGTTGTACTTTCTTGCGGTCTATCAAACCGATCGCCTCGCCTTGGTTGATCATCAGTCCTCCGAAGTCCTCGATCTCCTTCACGAAAATTCTGATCAACATTCCGGTCTTCAGCCATTCTTTGGTCACGTGGTAATGCGCGTCTCCCCGAATCGTGTTGATCAGGTTCTTGTGGCAAAACCACTCGTCTGGTGAGCAAGTGAAGTGCTTGGCTCACCTCCAAGAGTTGAATCTTTAACTGATCCAATTGATCTTGGATTGTATCAAGAGGATTACGTCCTCCCTGGCCTTTATCCACTTCGATAGGATTTTGGCTTTCCTGGGAAATATCTGGATTATTCACCCCAGGTATCTGAACACCGGAATTGCGTTGTGCAGCGGCTGCTGCTAATCTAGTCACCATGGCTTTTTCAAGTCTTTCCCACGAGACGGCGCCAAATGATGCGTCCAAAATCTGCTCAGCCCTTGGATCTCCACGTAATGTCCTGCAAAACAAAAGCGTCAGATGTGGCCCAACCGCTAGGGTCGGGTGTCCACCTCCAAAGGCTAAGTCAGTTGATGAACTTAATCACAAACGGCTCTACTAGAAGTACAGAGCTAATGAATGAAGAAACGGGAAAGGTGATCTAGATAGCAGGACGCTGATAGTTGAGGTCTATCAGTATGTATCTGAACCTAAGTTTCAGATAGTATTCTCCTTGATCAATTGATCCGTCCCTCACCTTGTATAGTAGTGAGGTTTATATAGAGTGTACCTTCGAATCTCCTTCGTTGGATGCACTCGAGCCTTCTTCGGGTAGTCGTTGGATCTTATCAATAAGACCCGTTGAGCGATAGACTTCTACTAGTTTGGGCTAGTAGAGGACTCCTGAGATAACCGTTAGGTTATGCGATAGTTATCCCTTTGATGATGATTATCTGCAGCCGTCAGTTTGAGTCTGCTGTCATCAGGGTAATTACCCTAATCCATAAGTAAGATTAGGGCACGCTTGCAACAGAATAATCTTTCTTCTTGGCGAGCCCTCCTTCGGGGGGGGGGGGGGGGGGGGGGGTGTGGGGTTTCCCCCGCGCCGCCCGGGGTCGAGGGTTGGACCAGGTGTGAACCCGGTCTGATCATAATCTCTCCATATCAGGACCTATCTACAATGTCATCTTGAGCATGTAGCATTTGATCTCGTGCGAAAATTTCAAGCGGTTTGAGAGAAAACGGAATTTTTCTAAAGATAATGATTTCGGTATGAAAACGTTGCGAGATGAACACCAATATGTTAGAACTTGTTGTCTATGCATGGCATTGTGTTTAAAACCTAGGGAATATGTTTCTAAGCATTCCTAAGCATGATTTCTAGCATTGGATACAAGCAAAGCATGGTTTTGTTTGAAATGCAAGCATGAGAAGATGAAAATGGAAGAAAGAATGAGAGATTTACCTTGTTTGTGATGATTGTGTCTTGTTGTGTTGTTGTTGAAGCACCAAAACACCTCAAGAACACTTGTGAGAACCTTTGGAGACTTCCCCTAGAGCTCTCTCACCTTTGGAAGAAGTTAGAATGAAGTTGGAATGTGGAAATGAGGCTTATAATGCGAATTTTCGCATTCGCATTGGTCGACTCATTGGTCGGCGGGTCGATCGACCAATCACTCGACCAATGGTCACAGAGACCTCTTTTGCTGTTGAATTTTTGGGAAATGTGATTTTTGCCTTATGGATTATTGTTTGATGACTATATGGATATATTTAAGCATGATTTAAGTTTTCAAATCATTTGGACTTGTGGTTTATGTTGAAACTTCGAAATTCGGTATTTTGATGTTCTCGATTTTGCAGAATGGTTACTCTGAGAAGTGGGCGTGGTGAATCCAGTGGTCAAGGAGGTGGTGAAATACCTCAAGGAGGTGGTGAAATACCTCATGGAGGTGGTGAGATACCTAATGTTGATCAGGGTACCCATGAGATACCCGGTGCCCCGAATGTTGGAAGTTTCCGAGATATTGCCAATATTATGGGCAATATGATGCAGCAGACAAGCAGCTCGGTTCAACCCGGATGTTGGTGGGTTTCATGACTCTGCATAATGAGACTCGAGCTGGTGCTAATGTGAATCCTCATGCCGCAGTCCTGAATGCGGGAGGTTTAGCTGGAACTCCTCATACTCGCTTGATGGAGAGTTTTCTGAAGATGCAAGTACCCACTTTCACTGGAGTTACCAAGGACCCCTTGTTTCCTAACAAGTGGCTTCGTGAGTTGGAGAAGGCTTTCCGACATCCGCAATGCTCGGAAGCTCGAAGATTTTGTTTTTGAACGGAAGTTGCAACAAGAAGCCGATGCATGGTGGATCTCCACTCGGCCTGTTTTGGAAGGTTTACATGCGGGAGTTGTAACTTGGGAGTTGTTCAAAGAGGCTTTTTGTATGAATTACTTTCCCGAGGCGGTAAAAGATGCGAAGGAAGCTGAGTTCATGATTCTTACACAAGGATCTCATACGTGTTGGAGTACCAACGAAGTTCGAGGAGCTTCATTTCTTTGCTCCGATTCTCCGAAGGATGACCTCGCCAAAGCAAAGAAGTTCTTCAAAGGATTGCGCCCTGCCATTAAAGCTTACCTCACAGTCCAGCCTATAGTGAGCTATGCTCAAGTGGTGCGAGAACTCGAAGAAGTTGGAAGAAACGAGAGAAGGAAAGTGCTCGTGTGCAAAAGCCTTGGCAGTCAAGGAATTCTGGTTTGGTGGATCGTAATGACCGGCGTTTTGTGAGACCTACACCCTACCCCACTCCTACCTTTCAGCCTAAGAGTGTAGGTCAGAACACGGGTTTTCAGCAGCCCGGCCGGTTTAGACAGTATGGCGGAAACCGACCACCGGCAAGTGCAAGTGCAAGTGCAAGGCCTTTTGTTCGGAAGCCCTCTGTTGCAGCCACCCCTGTTGGATCCAGCAATCTGTTTGCTTCTACCGCAAGCAAGCTGGTCATTTCGCTCGTGCCTATCCGAAGCGGCTTGTCCCGTCCAGCTGCTCCGGTGGTGAAGAGTGCTCCTGCTCCTCCCTCCGGTAGAGTTTTTCTGTATTTCCGGTCTTGAGCGGGATCCAAGCCATGAAGTGATTACAGGTACATTGTTAGTTGCTTCTATTTCTGCATTTGTCTTATTTGATACGGGTGCATCTCATTCGTTCATGTCATCTCGCATTCATCAAGAAGACTAACCTAATCCCGAGAAGTTGTCTAGTTGTTTATTGATTAGTACACCCTCTGGTCTGTTGTGAAACTAGATAAGGGGTTATCTAAATGTCCTGTGTTGATTGGTGAGAAGAACTTGGAAGCCAATTTTGTAATTCTTGACATGAAGGACTTCGATATTATTTTGGGAATCGATTGGTTAACATCCCACAAAGCTGTGTTCCTTTGTTCCTCAAAGAAGATTCAGTTCCATATTTGTGGAAGTCCGGTCTTGGAATTTCAGGGGGAAAAGAGAAGGGTTTGTAAGAAGGTGATGTCCGCACTGATGCAAGTCTATGCCCTAGTGGATGATGCTTCATCTAAAGGCAAGGGTAAAGTGGAGAAAAGAGTCGATGAAGTCAGGGTTGTCTGCGACTTTGTTGATGTCTTCCCCGATGATCTATCGGGAGTGCCTCCAGACGGGGGATGTCGAGTTTTCTATTGATCTCGTCCCTGGTGCCGCTCCGGTATCTAAAGCTCCGTATAGGATGGCTCCTACTGAGTTGAAAGAGTTGCAAAATCAGTTGAATGAGCTCATTGATAGAGGTTTTGTACAGCCTAGTGTGTCACCGTGGGGAGCTCCGGTCTTGTTTGTCAAAAAGAAAGACGGTAGTATGCGCTTGTGCATCGACTACCGTGAGTTGAATAAGCTGACTATCAAGAATAGATATCCGCTGCCTAGAATTGATGATCTCTTCGATCAGTTGAAGGGTGCAGTTGTGTTCTCAAAGATTGACTTAAGGTCCGGATATCACCAATTGAAAGTGAAGTCTAGTGATATCTTCAAGACAGCTTTCCGAACGCGGTATGGTCACTACAAGTTTAGAGTCATGCCCTTCGGATTGACCAATGCTCCTGCAGTGTTCATGGACCTCATGAACCGAGTATTTCACGATGTGCTTGATAAGTTTGTGATTGTTTTCATTGATGACATCTTGATCTATTCGAAGAGCGAAGAAGAGCATGCGAGTCATCTAAGCTTCACTTTGCAAAGGTTGCGAGAAAAGAAGTTGTTCGCTAAGTTTAGCAAGTGTGATTTCTGGCTTAAGAGAGTGGTATTCCTTGGTCATGTGGTTTCAGCCGAAGGTATTCGTGTCGATCCTGAAAAGGTTCAAGCTGTGGCTGATTGGGAAAGACCGAAGTCAGTAACGGAAATAAGAAGTTTTCTTGGATTGGCGGGTTACTACGAAGGTTTATTGAGAACTTTTCTCGGTTGGCTGCTCCTATGACTAAGTTGACCGGGAAAGAAGAAAAGTTTGTTTGGTCCGACGCTTGTGAGAAGAATTTCCAAGAGTTGAAAGATAGATTGACAAGTGCCCCGGTTTTGACTATACCTTATAGTTCCGTCGGTATGACAGTTTATACCGATGCGTCAAAGATTGGTTTGGGTTGCGTATTGATGCAACATGGCAAGGTCGTAGCCTATGCTTCTCGGCAATTGAAAGATTATGAGCGGAATTACCCCACTCACGATCTAGAACTTGCCGCTGTTGTCTTTGCTTTGAAGATTTGGAGACATTACCTCTACGGTGAGAAGATTGCCATTTTCACGGATCATAAGAGTTTGCAATACTTCTTTACCCAAAAGGAGTTGAACATGAGACAAAGGAGATGGTTGGAACTAGTCTCCGATTATGATTGTGATATTCAAGTATCACCCCCGGGAAAGCAAACGTTGCTGCTGATGCTCTTAGTAGGAAGAACCGAGAAGAAGACTTTGGATTTGAATGCTTTGAGTTTACCATTGTGGTCTTCTATTGAGAGTTTTGATTTGGAAATCGTCCCTGAGAATTCTGATTTTATTCTTTCTGCCATGACGGCAAGATCTGGTCTTAGAGATAAGATTGTTGCTCTGCAGAGTTCCGATCAAGAGCTTTTGATCAAAGTTGAGAAGATTTCTTCGAATCCTGAGTCGGACCCCGACTTTGGTATATCCATGGATGGTGCTTTGTTGTTTAGAGGAAGACTGTGTGTGCCTGCAAACGAAGAAATTAAGAAAGAAATATTGAAGGAAGCACACCAGTCAGTCTTTACTATACACCCGGGAAGCACCAAGATGTACAAAGACTTGAAGGAACATTTTTGGTGGATTGGTCTGAAGGCTGATGTTGATGATTTTGTTGCCAAGTGTGAGACTTGCCAACGTGTGAAAGCCGTTCGACAACCTCCATCTGGATTACTTCGACCTCTTCCTATTCCTAGTTGGAAGTGGGAGGATATCTCTATGGACTTTGTGACTGGCTTGCCTCGGACAAGTAAAGGCAATGACACTGTGTGGGTAATTGTTGATAGGTTGACCAAATCAGCCCACTTCATTCCTATGAAGATCACTCATACTCTGGATAAGCTAGCAAGGCTTTACGTGGATAATGTGGTTCGTCTGCATGGTGTGCCATTAAGTATTGTTTCGGATCGTGATCCTAGGTTCACCTCAAGGTTTTGGAATAGTTTGCAGAAGGCCTTGGGAACCCAATTGAACTTGAGTACAGCTCATCATCCACAGATCGATGGACAATCCGAGCGGACAATTCGAGACATTGGAAGACATGCTCAGATCTTGTGTGGTGGATATGGGTGGTAATTGGGATGAACACCTAGCTTTGGTTGAGTTTGCCTATAAAAACAGTTATCAAGCAACAATAGGCATGGCTCCATTCAAGGCTTTGTATGGTAGTACTTGTAGGACACCTTTGTACTGGACTGAGACAGGTGAAAAAAAAGTCTTAGGTCCTGAAATGATTGAAGCTACGAGTGCTATGGTAGATATGATAAGAGAAAGGATTAAGTCCGCTGTCACCAAGACAGAAATCTTATCTTGATAAGAGAAGGACCGATTTGGAATTTCAAGTTGGAGAGAAAGTCTTTCTGAAGGTTTCGCCAATGAAGGGTGTGATGAGATTCAATGTTAAGGGAAAGCTTAGCCCTCATTACATTGGACCTTTCGAGATTTTGGAAAAGGTTGGACCTGTTGCGTATCAATTAGCATTACCTCCGCCTCTTGCTGGTGTTCACAATGTGTTTCATATTTCGATGCTCCGAAAATACATAGAGAATCCGGAACACATTTTGTAGCAAGCACCTGAAGGACTTAGTGCTGATTTGACCTACGATGAAGAACCGGCCGAAATCTTGGATAGGAAGGACAAGCAGCTGCGGAATCGCACCATTCCTTTGGTGAAGATTCGGTGGAAGAACCATACCCTTGAAGAAGCTTCTTGGGAGAAGGAAGAAGACATGAAGGAGAAGTTTCCTTACCTCTTTGGAAGCACAGGTACGCTTTCAATTTCGAGGACGAAATTTCTTTAAGGGGGGGAGAATGTAAAACCCAGCCCTAACCTTGACCCGGAAACCTTGTTATTTGTAGGTCCGATGACCCGAAGTAAAGTAAGAAGTCAGCTTTGGGCCATCCCAATGGAGGACTTGGTGTCTAGCTTTGAATCCATGAAAGTTGATGATGAAGTTCTATTTATGGAAACTGAAACTTGATGAAGATCGGATTAGTTGATGGACTTGGAGTGCTCTCTATCTTGGTTTGAAGGCATTTCTACCTATTAAGTAAGTCACTTGACATGTGTGCAAAACCCCTTTAGGATTGGATTTGATCTGGGTCTTCAATTCCCTGTTTTGGAATTCTTTGTCGGCATTGGTCGAGCGATTGGTCGTTGGACCGATCGACCAATCCACTAGACCAATGAGTGCTGTCTTTGGCAATTAGGTTTTGCTTGCTCTATTTAAGTCCAATCTCGAGTCTACTTCGTATTTTCTGCCTCCAAACTCTTTGGAACGAACCAAAGACCTCTGCAAGTCATCTCCCTTGCATCCTTGGTGATTTTCTTGACGGATCTTCGTCGAAACTCTTCCTTTTGCATCAAAAGGTATGTCTACACTCTCTTCTTCTCCTCTATCTCTTATTTTCTTTCCTTTTTGAGTTGAGACAGTGGAGGAGATGCTGCATTCTCTGTTGCAAACATCTCTGGACTTGTCTCTCATGATCATCCTAAGGATTAAAGGCTAGAACAATGATCTTAACCATGATCATTGCAAGCTTTTGAAGGAATCATGATCAAACCATGATCTAATCTTTGTTTAACTTCTGATTTGAATTCTAATCTCCTTGGATCTTCTATATTGATCATGTTAGTAGTTAATTGCTGTGTTTTCTTTTCATGATCCATGATCTATCAATCTCTAGTTGTTCTCTTCTACCATACTATGTGTTCTTCATGAATCATGATAGTTACATATATGGTAGGTTTTGTTTCCTTATTTAGATTTATGCTTTTAAGCCTTTTTCCTTGAAGATCTAAGTATGCTTTTCATGATACCTTTACCTGAAGCAATGATCCATTCTTCCTATTGTTCTTGTCTTTGATTTCTACCTAGAATTCATCAAGATCCATGGTTGATCTAATTATGGTAACTTTTTGTTTCCTAATTTGGATCTTGATGGCTTGATTTGATTAGTGTTTTGAGGTCCCCTATATGTTAGAATACTACTGATGTAGTTTACCCCTTGATTAGTACCCTTTTGAACCATCAAATTCGGATTTTATATCTTAAAACTCTGTTTTTTTTAGGCTACTGTCTGCATTGGTCGACTGATTGGTCGACTGGACCAGTCGACCAATCCACTCGACCAATGAGTACAGCAACTCCAGAATTGGTCTGTTTTGGATGTTTTGGTATCTTTTCTGTTAGGGATCTTTCCTAATATGTTGTATACACTTGTTTAGGACCTTCTTCTCAAGTTTGCCAAGATCTTACTTGATTTCTTAGGATTCCTTTGCGAGATATAAAAGGTAAGGATGGTTATTTCCTTAATTACATAGATAGCATGAATCTAGTTTCTATATTTGAATATCATTGATATGTTTCCTTAATTAGATTCTTACAACGATATACTACTGTTGCATAACCTTGATTACAGTAGCATTGCTTAAATTGATTCACGTATGATTTACTTACCAATTATATACAAAGTGATTGTAATTATTGATTTCTTTCCATATATGATGTTACCATATATGTGATGATATGAATTGATGCATGTGTATGCTTAAGTATGGTTTGGAAAGGAGAGGTGTCCTTTTGACACTTCTGTCCTTGGACTACTACGGGAATATTATGGGATGTTTTCAGAGATGCCTTATGGACACCTTCCTAAACTGTTGGATGACATATCTAGGATTGTCTAGTAGTGTTTGGCTAGGATGTCCTGTTATGTCAGACCCTAATCGGAGGGGTATTGAGACCGAACGACCCGTGGTAGCAATGGGGATTCATGGGAGCTCAAGACCGGTAACCAACCCGTGAGAGGACAGGAATCACATTGTGGGGGCCATTTATTGGTAGGGTTGCATATGGTTAGACTTGGGCTCACGGGCGCTTAAGACCAGTAACCAACCCGTGAGAGGACGTGAGAGCTTCCCGTTTACCATATGTGGATGATCAATAGGGTTGATGAGTCCGTAGTCAGGGACTTTGAGGACTCTAGTGTGAAGGATACCGGAAAGGATCGTCAGGGACGAGGAATGGACGTATCTCCGGATCTGACTTGATATAACTAAGTAGAAGACTTGCATTTGGCTAGGTTTTACCCTGACATGCGCCGGTACTTAGACCAATGGTGATGTGAGAGAGTGGTGACTTAACCCCCAGCCATGGAATGTCCCGAGGGATGCCGGACCCATTACCAACTGATGATGAGTGATTGAGACCTTCCTAAAGAAGTACGGTGCTATGAGTTAAAGCATGTCTGCCAATAGAGACCAGCATACATAGAGTTAGATTCATTCATTCATTGCTTGTCTCATATCATATTGCATTTATGTTTGTTCTGAAATCCTGCCATTTATGTTATTATGGATTTAATCGCTCCTTACCGAGTTTCTTTGAAACTCATTCATTTATTGTACAATGTTTGTTAGACTATTCTGCAGGTACTGAATATTATGACGGTCCCTATGAAGAAGCGCAAGGCGAAGAGGCATATCTCCAGGAAGGTGATTGCGGTTACCACAATTAGACTGAAGATCCCGCGAGTGGTTATGCTCCGTACGATGCTTAGTCCGACCATTGAGTGGAAGCATCCTTGTGCCATTTATGAGATTTACACTTATAAGGATGTTGTCTATAAAGTGGAGAACAATTTAGTTACCCATTGTACTTGCTACTGGGATTAGATTTTTGTCTAGTTTATTCTCTTTTGGATCTACTTTTCCGCTGGTTGTAGAGTGGGATTTTGCCTCACTTTACTTATCTGTTTTGACACTGATTATATCTAGTATTCTGATTTATTTATGATTCATTCTTTCCTTATTGGATCTATGGTTTATCTTCCGCACTTTTATTATGATTGTTCATGATTATGTTATTGTTTATGTGGGAGGTTGATTACTCGATACCTGATCTTCGGGCTGTGGATCACACTCTCGGGTATGCCAGATAGGGTACCAGCTGGGAGGATGTGACACATACCATGTATAGTCATCTATGAATGTGATGAAATAAGCCTGTCCTTTTCTAGTATGCACATTCATGGGTCCACACACATCTGAATGGATAAGTTCTAAAGGAAGAGAGGCTCTCAAAGCCTTTTTAAATGGTTTTCTAGTTGCTTTTCCTGCTAGACATGACTTACAGGTTGGCAAATCAGATAGTGAACCTTGGCCTAAGAGACCTTTTCTTGCCAACCTGTTCATCCTATCTAAGCCAATATGTCTTAGTCTAGCATGCCACAAATTAGAAACAATACACACAGTATCTTGGCAAACAAAAGCACTACTAGAATTAAATGAATAATCAATTGTATCCAATACAATGAAACCATTCTGAAGAAAATCATAACCATAAATTGTATCACCCAGATACAAAACCAAAGAATTGTTTTCAAATACAACTCTAAAACCATGTCTCATAAACCACTCTTGTTTCTGTTCCCACCTCTGTTACTTTGCCTAGACCACTGAGGTTGAGCTCTCTCCTTCTTGCGCTTGAAGCCTGCACCCTTATTAGTGTTTGCTTCAACAGCAACTACTTCAGTGTGAGGGACATCGGCCAACATCCGATCCTCCTCTAGCTCAAGGTGCTTGGCAGCTTGATCAAATGTCTTGACCTCATCAACATGAGTCAAAAAGATCTTCATATGCTCCCAAGTCTTTGGCAATGACCTGATGACTACGGAGACTTGCTCCTCATCAGTCTTCTGGCGCCCACATGCGCTCAACTCACTAATCATGCTAGACATGATGGTTATATGCTGCCTCATGGTGTGACCCTGGCGCATCTTATAACCGTCAAAGGTGAGTCCGAGCTGGCGGCCTCTTGTGGGGGAAGTCCCTCCATACTGGAACTTCACAGCCTCCCACAAAGACTTTGCAGTCCTATGCTTCTCATAACGAAGCATCAGGTCATCCCTCATGGAGCTCAGGATTGTAATCCTAGCTACCCGGTCTTTCCTCTTCCAGGCATTGTAAAGCTCAAGGTTCCTGCTATACTGTGCAGTGGTACCTTCCTCAGGTGGGGACATAGTCTAGTTTACGGTTTCCAGCTTCCAGCATGTTCTATTCTTCTAGGAGATACTACACCTTTCGGTGCCAAAGGTCATAATACCTCTCATTCGGTTTATCTCCTTTCGCGAAGTTAGCAACAATGCTCTTGGTAGCAGCCATTTATTCTAGAGACATTACATACTAGGATGAGTTCAACTATTCTAGTATAAAACACAACTCAAGCAACAGAAAATCACACTAGCATAGTCAACCTATGGGATAAGCATTTAAACCAAAAGAGATGCTAGCAAACATTCAATCAAATTCTCATGCAAACCCACATAGACTTATACACTAGTTTCATTCTGTGCAAGAAACATGATTGATAGACCCAAAATAAAAAATAGTTTTATTAAAATAAAACATGCAATCATGTTAAAGCTATGAGGTGGTTCACACAGAACACTTCTATCTCATTAACTCCCACTAGGCCCCAATGGGCCCTCAATGCCCAAACATCACACAGATTGTCGGGCCATTGGTGTCCAGTAAGTTAGAAACACATTCTGAACTGGACAAACCAATATCCAAAAAAATCCATCTCCCAGACGGACTGCCATCTGCTCAGACAGAATTCCGTCTGCCTTTTATGCCCAGACGGAAATTCCGTCTGGCATTCTGTGACCAGACGGATGACCGTCTGCCCAGACGGAAAATCCGTCTAGCATTCTGTGACAAGAAAACGGCGTTTTTTCTGGATTTTTCATGAATGAAATTTTTCCAAAAAACGGTAAAACACGTTTTTCACTCAAAAAATCATCCAAAAACACATGAAAAAAATCCAACAAAAAATTTTAAACAAAAAATTATCATCATGGATTATCAATTCATGCAAATCTTCATTAGGAAAATTCACAAGGATCTCCCACTCGGATCCGAACCAAAATAAGGGTTTCCATAAACCCTATCAATTCTCCCATGGGTTTCGTATTAAACCCTTGATCCTCCCATTGGATCCATACAATTAAAATAAACAATGGGGAGGAACAAAGAACCGTGGGAACCAATGGCTCTAATGCCAATGTAGGTAATACTCCATATATCAATATTGTTAAATTGACGGGGAAAAGATTCCTTACCTGGATTCGCTTTCCCTTTTATGAAGTATTCGCAGCGGAAGTCTATATCTGGATCCACGTTCTCTTTCCACCACCAAAGCTCTACAGGGGTGATTCCACAATCACTAGGAAAGGGAATGATATCCACAACCCAAATGCCGTGGATTAATGGAATGAAGATCAAAAACGAGGAAAGGAAAAAATTTCCAAGCTTGCGATTCTAAGAGAGAGGGAGAGAGAGATGGAGCCGCCGTTTCTCAGAGATAAATCTCGTGCGAATGAATCACACACTTACTCCCTAATGCGGTGGTTACCAAAATATATAAGCCTATTTTGTAACCGCCCTAATAGTGAGTTTCCAATATTGCCCTTGGGCATTTAATTTATTAATCATATTAATAAATTCCAACAATATCCTTCTTTATTTGGATCTCTCATTTATATTTCGCACATTGATTATTTATGTTCTTGATTATGTTGTTACTTATGTGGGAGAATGATTACCTCAGTACTTGATCTTTGGGGCTGTGTATCACACACTCGGGTATGCCAGGTAGGGTACCAGCTGGGTGGATGTGACATGGAGTGCGCTTATAGCACCCATTGATGGATGGAAAAGACAAGTTGCCAGGCAATTTGCCCATCTTATGGAGAAGAATTGGAGAACCCCTCACCTTGATAAACTTGAGTCCAAGTTCTTAGCTTTAGAGAAAGAAACTGGAAAGAAGATTATATAATTCTTATTGATTGCTTCCACTGAATTCATTATTCTTTTGATAGTGTATTCTTTCCTTGACTATTTTATTGGATTATTTGGACTCTTGTAATATTTTTATTTAATTATTGAACTTATTCCTGCTCATTATTATGTTTACTTGCATTAATTATTATTGATGGGTAAGACCGTGGATCCTGTGACGGATCACTCTCACGGGTTGTCGGTCAGGTAACCGATACCGGCAGGTGGGGTGTGACATTCATAGTATAGTTCATCAATTTAATGCCCCTATAGTTATATCAACAAAAACAATCCAACATTCACTAATCTTTGTTAGATTTGTAGACATAATTTTGAATTCCAGAAATAAGTGATCATTGGTACTTTTTTTTTTTTTTTTTTTAACTGAGTTTCACCCTGGCCACCTTACGCGTGCTTAGTCTCTTACATATGTAATTTAAATATATCAAGCGCTTTCCTATTTACCCATGGAGAAAACAAAACACCAGGGTATGCAACACACAAGATCAGTTAAAGCTCATCCTCCACCAACCACAATTGCGGCATTGATTAGGGACACTGAGTAGGAACTGACTTTTTGACCAAAAAGAGTAGGAACTGACTTCAAGTTGACAAAGCTATTCTACATTGCAGCAAGGCAACCACTCATCTGCCGTCCGCTACCTTGTTTGAATCTTCAGACAGAAACCAAAATAGATAGGTGAGAAGAGTGCTTTTAATGCTTCCATTTAATATCTTCACCCAGAATATGTGTCCATTTAATTCTCACCCGTCTTTCTTCTATTTAAAATAACCCTTCTCTGCAACTCCACCATATTATAATATTTCCCTCTTCCTAATTTCCAAGCTCTTCTTCAACTCTTGACTTCATGGCTTCCTTCCTTCCTATCACTCTGTTTTCTGATCAATATCGTATCTTCCTTACTGCTATAGTCTTCCTCGTATCTGCCTTCATATTCTCATTTCCACTAAGGAAGTCAAAGCGGCTTAACCTTCCACCCGGTCCACCTGGTTGGCCGGTTGTTGGAAACTTGTTTCAGGTTGCCGGTTCAGGCAAACCATTTTTTCAGTACGTAAGAGAACTCTTGCCGATCTATGGTCCTATATTAACATTAAAGATGGGAACCCGAACCATGATCATCATCAGTAGCGCAGAATTAGCTCATGAAGCACTTATCCAGAAGGGTCAGGTTTTTGCGAACCGGCCTCGGGAGAACCCAACAAGGAAAATCTTTAGTGTCAACAAATTCACCGTGAATTCTGCTCTTTACGGACCGGTTTGGCGATCGTTACGGCGTAACATGGTTCAAAACATGCTCAGCAACTCCAAATTAAAGGAATTCCAAGAGGTGAGAGTTTCTGCGGTGGATCTGATGATCGACCGGATGAAATCTGAAGCCGAATCAAACCATGGGGTGGTATCGGTTCTGAAACATGTCCGGTTCGCTACGTTTTGCATTCTTGTGTCGATGTGTTTTGGGGTGGAGATGGATGGAAGTGAAATCGAAAAGATTGATCAGATGATGAAGAAGGTGTTGATCATTCTCGACCCTAGGATCGATGATTATCTTCCAATCTTGGCTCCATTCTTCTCCAAGCAACGCAAGCAAGCCATGCAAGTACGTGAAGAGCAACTTAAAACGCTGATCCCCTACATCGAAGCACGAAGATCAATCTTACAGAACCGAGATAGATCCGGTAGGACGGCGGCGAAGTTCTCTTACCTGGACACGCTGTATGATCTCAAAATCGAGGGGCGTAAATCTACCCCCACAAATGACGAACTCGTGACTCTCTGTTCTGAGTTTCTGAACGGTGGGACCGACACAACTGCGACTGCACTGGAATGGGCAGTTGCGAGATTGATTGAGAAGCCTGAGATCCAATCAAGATTGTACGATGAGATCAAATCGACGGTGGGAGATCGGACGGTGGATGAGAAGGACGTGGAGAGCATGGTATACTTGAAGGCTGTAACGAAGGAACTTTTACGTAAACACCCTCCTACGTACTTTTCTTTAACACATGCAGTGACCGAGCCTGCAACCTTGGGTGGTTATGATGTTCCAACGGATGCCAATGTGGAGATATTCTTATCCGGAATATCGGAGGATGATCGGGTATGGTCCGACCCGAAGGAATTCAACCCGGATAGATTTTTATCAGGGAAGGATGATGCTGATATTACAGGAGTGAAGGATGCGAAGATGATACCGTTTGGGGCTGGAAGGAGAATTTGTCCAGGTTTGAGCATGGCTTCACTTCATATTGATCTTATGTTGGCGAGAATGGTTCAGGAGTTTCAGTGGAAGCCACTTCCTTCACAGAAGATGTCAGACTTTAGTGAGAAGTTGGAATTCACAGTGGTTATGAACCCAGCACTGCAAGCTGTGATCTCTCCAAGGAAATAGTTGTTGATGGTAAGTGGGCTATAGCCGGAGTATATCAAATTCCGGTGAGATTATATCTTATGATTTTTTGTACTGGTTCATCTAAAAGAACACTACAAAATGGATCTACTGGTAATTGGGATTTTCTTTCGTGGTTGGTGGGTGGTTAGGTTTGAGAGTCCTTGGCTGAGTTTTATCTATTTCTATTTGTAACTTCTATATATACATATAATTTGGGTAAAAGTGTAAAACATCCAATATGAGTCTCCCAACACCATGAGATTTGGGAAGAATTATAATGCATGCAAGTTTGTAATTTTCCTCTTTGTCCATAATTTTTTTCTTACCTCAGAGTTACCTTTTGGCATTAACCATACCCTTGTTTGCTTCATTCCAAAATATGAAACCCCTAGGAAAGTGTCGAACTTTCGTCCTATCAGTTTATGCAATGTTACCTATAAACTTTTAACAAAAATCCTTGCTAAAAGACTCAAACCTTGTTTGCATAATATCATCTCTCCCTATCAAGGTGCCTTTGTCTCCAACAGATAAATCATGGACAACATTATGATTGCACATGAGATCTTCCATTTTATGAGCACAAATAGATCCAAAACTGGATATGTTGCTCTAAAACTAGATATGTCCAAAGCTTATGACAGAGTAGAGTGGGGAGTCATCATTAACTTGTTTTGAATGTGGGGCTTCGACAAGCATTGGTGTCAACTTATCAAAACCTTGATTTCTTTGGTATCATACTCAATAAAGATTAATGAAAGCCCTTTCCAATGGTTTACTACTTCTCGGGGACTCAAGCAGGGATGCCCCTAAGTCCATACCTTTTCCTCATGATCATGGAAGTCCTATCAAGGTTACTCACTGAATATAGGGATCTCAACCTCTTCAAAGGAATTAAAATAGCCAGGTATGCTCCGGAAGTCTCCCATCTCTTTTTTGCGGATGACACTTTTCTATTCTGCAGAGCAACAAAGGAAGATGTCTTAGCCATTCAAGCTACCATCTACTTGTTCTCGGACATCACAGGGCAGGAAATCAATTTTGACAAAAGTAGGGGGCTTTTTTCTCAAGAAATGTGGACCAGGTCAACAAAGGAGATCTCCTATCGGTGCTTGGCATTCAGGAAATGAAAAAGAATACAACCTACCTAGGAACTAAAATGTTCCATGGAAGAAGCAAGAAAAAACATTATGACCATCTCATTGACAAAATGAGAAACAAAATGGCCACCTGGAAAGCATCAACTTTATCCTACGCAGGAAGGGAAGTACTCATGAAATCTGTCCTTCAATCTCAATCAATCTATCTAATGCAGTGCTTTCGGTTCCCCAAATTGATATGCAGGAAACTAGATACAATCTGTCAATGATTTTGGTTGGAAAAACCTAACAAAATCAAACAATTGACGCTAATCTCTTGGGGCCAATGCTGCAAACCCAAACAACAAAGAGGGTTAGGTTTCAGAAGAATGGAACAGGTCAATAGTGCATTACTGCTCAAACAAGGATGGAGACTCCTCAATCAATCGCAGACTTTGTGGGGTGGAATTCTCAAAGCAAGATACTTCCCCAACTCTTCCATATTTGATCCTAAAGTTGTAAAAAAGAAAGGATCATGGATATGGAGTAGTATGACCACCATTCTCCCTACACTACAAACCATGGTACAGAGGAAAATTGGTGATGGTAGAAACACGTACTTTTGGTTTGACCCATGGGTACAGCCAATGCCGGATCACAGGACAGGAAGCATCAATCTCCAGCTAGGGAAAAGGAATGCAAAGGTGCAAGAAGTATACAACGATTATCAGCAGCGAAGAAGGGATCTGAACAACCAAAGAATTACCGATCCACTAATCTCTTTTATTTCTCAGCTAAAATTTTCAATCCACCCATCCCCAACACAAGACTCATGGTTATCTTTATTATCGATAACAGGAGAATTTACTGCAAAACTAGCAGGAATTGCATTGTTTAAAATTTTCTTTTGGCGACTCTTAAATGCAAGATTGCCAACTGATATGGAGAGATTATGATCAGACCGGGTTCATACCTGGTCCGACCCTCGACCCCGGTCGAGACGGAGAGATCCGACTTGCTCCCAAGCGAACCGGATCCGGAAGACGGCTTGCTGTGAAGAAGAAAGATTATTCGGCTGCAAGCGTGCCCTAATTCTACTTACGGATTAGGGTAATCACCCTAATGATGGCAGACTCGAATTGACGGCTGCAGATAATCATTATCGAAGGGATAATCATCGCATAACCTAAAGGTTATCTCAGGAGTCCTCTACTAGCCCAAACTAGTAGAAGTCTATTGCTCAACGGATCTAACTGATAAGATCCAATGACTACCCGAAGAAGGCTCAAGTGCATCCAACGAAGGAGATTCGAAGGTACACTCTATATAAACCTCACTACCATACAAGGTGAGGGGATGGATCGAAAAGAATATTATCTGAGACTCAAGTTCAGATACATACTGATAGCCCTAAACTATCAGCGATCTGCTATCTAGATCACCTTTCCCAGTTCTTCATTCCTTAGCTCTGCGCTTCTAGCAGAGCCGTTTGTGATTAAGTTCATCAACTGACTTAGCCTTCGGAGGTGGACTCCCGACCCCAGCGGTCGGGCCACATCTAACACTTTCGTTTTGCAAGACATCACGAGGAGATCTAAGGGCTGAGCACATTTTGGACGCATCAATTGGCGCCGTCTGTGGGAAACAACTTGAAAAGCCATGGTGATTAGATCAGCAGCCGCTGCACAACGCAATTCTGGTGTTCAGATCCCTGGAGTGAATAATCCAGATATTCCCCAGGAGAGCCAAAATCCTATCGAGGTAGATGGTGGCCAGGGAGGACGTAATCCTCCTCCTGATACAATCCAAGATCAATTGGATCAGGTAAAGATTCAACTCTTGGAGGTGAGCCAAGCACTTTGCATGCTCACCAGACGAGTGGTTTTACCACAAGAGCCTGATCAGCGCGATTCAGGGAGACGTGCATTGCCACATGACCAGAGACTGGCTGAAGACCGGAATATCAATCAGAATTTCCGTGAAGGAGACCGAGGACTTAGGAGGATCGATGATCAACCAAGGCGAGACGATCGGTTCGACAGACCGCAAGAGAGTACAACTAATTCAAACACAAGGTTGGATACAGGGGTAAGAACTCACTCACCTACTGTCAGAAGAACCGTTCGTGATGATCGAGCAGTTCGCGACGAGAGGAATGCTCGGGAAGGACGGGCTGTTCATGATGATCGAGTAGCACGGGATGATCGTGTTAATCGAGGTCGTGATCATATTGCTGAAGATCACCCGACCCAAATTGGTCAGGAATTGGCCAACATCAATGAGAAATTAGGGCAGTTGGCTAAGGGAAGAATAACTGAGGATATTTACTCAGTCATTCGGAAGACTCCCTTTTCCGAGCCAATTGCGAGATATCGATTTCCCCATAACTTCCGTTTGCCTACCTTCTCAACATTCGATGGCTCCGAAGATCCAACAGCTCACATCGGCTATTACCAATGAGACCATGGCGGTTTCGTGTAATTCCGATGAAATTTTATGCGGGGTTTTTGGTTCATCTCTAACGGAAGCAGCACAAAAGTGGTTTTCGAACCTCCCCTCTGGAAGGTTCGTAAACTTTGACGAATTGGCGCGCCAATTCATAGGGCGATTCCAGAGTGGAATACAAGTCAAGAAAACGGAAGAAACCTTGTTTACTGTCAAATAAGGAAAGAACGAATCAATTAGAGAGTTTCTGAAAAGATTCAACAAAGTGACGATGGAGATAGAAAATTTGGATGAACAAGTAGCCAGAACTGCTCTATTCACGGGACTCACTAATCGGAAACTCCTGGAGTTATTACTACAGGATATGCCTGCGACTTATGTTGAGTTGGTACAGAGATGCCGAAGCCAGGCTGAAGTCATGGAGATTCTAGATGCGTGCCAAGGGGATAATAAAGTCTCCAATAAGGAACAAAAGGCTCCTGAGCAGAAGCAGAAGCCAAAGAAAAATGTTCGTGATCGGGTTGGAAAATCTCAGCCTTGGCGCCAAAGGTCCCCCGGTAAAAGTGAGTACACTCCCGGGCTGATATTTTGAATATCCTCAAAAGAAAAAATATTTTAAAGTGGCCGCCTAAAATTCTTTTGAAACCCAGAGAGCAGCAGGATCGGGAAAAGTATTGCCGATTCCACAAGGACTATGGTCATTATACTTGTAACATCCAGCCCAAACCTAGCCCGGACACCCTTTTTTTTGGGATAAAGAAAGACTTGTTTGATATTAGACCTTAAAGTTGGACTTTAGTTTCAATATTATTATCTTTGAAAACCTTAGGAAGACATGTCAGACCTTTCCCTTAGGGTAGATTTGTAATGTTTGGCCTTATCCTACCTTGGCCCGGCCCGGGAGCTATTATGTTTGTAGGTCCGAAAACCCAAAGTGGGGGAAATGAGACTTTTGGACCCTTTTGGTTGATGATTTGGTGTCGGAACCCAAGCCCGTGAACATTGACGATGATGCCCCTCACTTGAGGGCATTGTCAGTGTTAGTTTTGAATCTGCGCACCGAAGAGGGGTGAATTAGTTGAAATACCAAATGAACTCCTGTGCTCAATACGAATATATTTCCTGAAACTAGACTTCTTGATGGACTTGTAGGAGAAAACCCCACTCCATTTGACCCCATATAGCCCTCCAAATCCCTGTCCGAAGTTGCTGAACTATGTCTAGCAAATCCTGCTTGCGCATCGAAGAAGGTGAGCTTAGTTGGTGGACCTAATGACCTCCCATGCTTGATCCAAAAGTATTTCTGGAAACTAGACTTCTTGATTGACTTGTAGGAGAAAACCTCACTCAATTTGACCTTGTATAGCCCTCCGAATCCCTGTTCGAAGTTGCTGAACTATTTCTGGATTTTCTGCTGAAACCTGTTAACTGTTTTGGTCGATGGTTTTGGTCGATACCATCAACCAAAGACCATCGACCAAAGTTGCCCAGAATCGAGAAAAAGATGCTTTTTGGATATTCCTTCATCTATTTAAGTGAAACCTCGAACCTAGAACGATATTTTACTCATTTCAACACCTGAGAACGTGGGAAGGCTCCTCTTAGGCTCCTCCTTGGCTTGGGTGATGATCTTCTACAAAAATCATTGTTTCTCTTCTCTACTCTCTTCTCCAAGGTATGTAATCTCTCAATCTCTCTCTAATCTACTTCTACCTCATTTTGTTCTTGCTACTGAGTTCGTGAAGAAGGTGCTACAACCTTGCAACCACCTCTTCTACAAGTTCTTTTGCTTTGATTAAACCTCTCTTCACCCTTTCCATGCTATGATTCTCATACATGATGTTCTTGCTTTCTTATTTTGATTTTTCTCTTCTTTACAACACGAATTCATCTCTTAATCTGATTTTCTCTTTCAATTAGTTCTGATTATATGTTAGTATGTATCTCTAATCTACTGCCCATCATTCCCTTAATTGAATTCCTAAGTTCTTTTGCAATTGCAATCGATTTCATTGATGAACATGATTCTTGCAAGTTTGAACCTAAGGCTTCAAATTGGGGGTTTTCAATTTGACCATTGGATCATGTTGATTCTTGCTACATAGTCTCCTGCTACTGTTCCTAACCTATTCCCCAACTAATTCTCTAGCTCCCCTTTCAATTTCATCAATTTCTCATGAATGCTAGGATTCTTGTCTTTAGAACATAGGACCTCAATTTGGGGGTTTCCATTTGGACCATTGGATTGTGATAATACTTTCTAGGTAGTGTTCTTACATTGTTATTAATCATCCCTCCAAGTTTCAGATCGATCCGAACCCCGGAAGACCCATTTAGGACCAAAATCCCCAAAATCCTCTATTCTGTCCCGAACACAATTTTGGTCGATCCTTTTGGTCTATACCATCGACCAAGACCATCGACCAAACTTGTTGCTGACAACAACCTTGCTCCGTTTTGATCCATTTGACATCCGATCTTCCCGACTTCTTCTCTAACTTATTATTGATGTTTGTTTAGGGTCTTAACAATTCTTTTGGACTAATTCTTGGTATTCTCAATTCATCATCAACTCAACCTAAGGTAAGGATGGTTATCTACATAAACATATAGATCATCAACTTATGATTTATGTTCTTATTTATGAATAGAATCTCTTGATTTCTTTTAATCGTTACTGTGTAATATATGTGTTAGAACAGTAGTATTGAAATCTTTATACTCTTGTCATGTTACATTACTATTCTTGTTTACTTATGTCATGATGATTCATTTCAATATCATGATTTAACTTGTATTATGAAGATGTATTGGATGCATGAGAAGTGATGAACTTGAATATGTGATTGCCTACGTATAACTTGGGATTGGGGAGTGTCCTATTGACGCTTCTGTCCTTGGGCACCGGAGGGAATAGTATGGGATGTTCTCCGAAGGTGCCTATCGACTCTTTCCCGGGTTACTGGATGACATACATAGGACTGTCTAGTAGTTTGGCTAGGATGTCCCTGTCGTATCAGACCCGAATCGGAATGGCATTGAGACCGAACGACCCGTGGTAGCAGTGGGGATTTGTGGGCACTCAAGACCGGTAACCAATCCGTGAGAGGTCATAAATCTCATTGTGGGAGCCATTTATTGGTAGGGTTGCATATGGATAGACTTGGGCTCACGGGCGCTCAAGACCGGTAACCAACCCGTGAGAGGACGTGAGAGCTTCCCGTTTACTATATGTGGATGACCAATACGGTTGATAAGTCCGTAATCCGGGATTACGCTGACTCTAGTGTGAAGGATACCGGAAAGGATCGCCAGGGGCGAGGAATGGACGTATCTGGAACTGAGATGATATGACTGAGTAGATGACTTGCATGGGGCTAGGCTTTACTGTGACATGCGCCAGTACTTGACCAAATGGTGATGTGAGAGAGCGGTGACCGATCCCCTTACCACGGTTTTTTGATGACTTTACCGATCTTCCCCGGGCATTCCCAAGATATGGAAATGGGAGAGTGACTGACGACCCAGAGAAGTATGGTGCTATGACTTAAAGCATGTCTACCCTAGATGACCAGCATACTTAGAGTTAGATTCATATTTGCATCATATGTCTCATATCATATTGCATCATGCTATGCTGCGCATCATATGATTTATGTTATTATGGAATAACTTTCCTTGCTGAGTTCTTTCGAACTCACTCCTTTTTGCAACATACTTTGTTAGACTTTCCTGCAGGTACTACCACCGTTGGATCGTGGCGATCCAACCCTCTGGAGGCCGAGTTGAAGACTTGTATCATACCGGTGGCGATGAACTAGTTGATAAAGATGAGTAGACCGAGATCGGGACTTTTTGTAGTAGTTCAGTTTTATATTGTGTGTTAGGGATGGGATGTCGCCTCATTCCCTTTTCAACCTTTTATTTGAATTGTCGGGACTATAGTTTAGTTGTTTCACTTGTTATTTGGTGAACCGGTTGTAATCTTTAAATTTTAGTCGAACCATCTTCCGCTATTTTTATAGGATGGGTTTCCTCCCTCCTTTTCACACTTGATTGTTTATACTAATGAAATCCTTTCCGCACTCTGATGTTATTTGTGAATCCTTCTGAGGTACTTTCTCGACTTTTATTATTGAATTATTTGGAAATAAGGAATTGTTCTTGCTTTTGATTATATTATTGTGCTAAGTGATTATGATCGTTCCTAAACTTTATCGGCGGGACAGTAATTCACTCCCCGGGTAATCCAGATAGGGTATCCCCTTGGTGGATTTAGGGCGGGATGTGACAGATGGTATCAGAGCCCAAGTTTTCGGACAATCATAACCACAAAACACAGTAATGGAAGCGTCTTTGAGTCATAGACCCAGAAGTGACTCAAATTTTCTTAGAAGTGATAATAGAAAACTTGGATTAGAAACTTAAATAAATAAAGCATAATACATCTTGGTTGAATAATAAACAATAATTAAAAGTTTATGACTTGTACTTGGGTTGTAGTCATGGTTAGAGTTCAGTTGTCAGTTTTAAGTATTGTGTTTGTGTTGTGAGTTGTGAGTTGGATCTTGAGTTGGAAGTTGTCGTCGTGAGTCGTCCTTGCCAGTGAGTCTCAGTTGTGAGTCGGGTTGTCGTCGTATGTCGTCATGAGTCTGAGTTGAGTTGTCGTCATGTGTTGTCGTATGAGTCTAAGTCGGGAGTCGTCATTGGGAGTAATGGTGGTGAGTGGTCGTCATGAGTTATAAGTCATAACTAAACATTTACAATTTCTAATGCAATAAAAGAAATACATAACGTACAATAACATAAGTGAAACAAACCGAGTTTCATTAATCACATAGGAGATTTTTACAAGTCTGAAAGGAAATACATCATTGAAAGCATAAAAGGAAACTCCTAGTACTATCTATCTAGGTGATCGACTCTGACAATCTGTCTGATCCCTCCTGGATTCGAACTCCTTCCCCAGTCGTGCGAATCTCTCTCCCAAGGTATACATATAGGACTGTATCCTGTCCTGTCGAGCTTTTATCCTCTTAAGTGTGGAAGAAATCGATGAATGATGAGAAGCCACACCTGGAGCCTCAAAAGTTGTATGTGTTGGACCTCCAATCTCATGGAAGCGTGGTGTAAGAATCTCCTCGTGTCTCGAAATCTCATCCTAATCTCGATCCTCATCTCTATGATCCTCATCTCCCCCTGATTATCAATAAAACATCCTCATCCTGAACTAGAACCCCATCATGATCATCATTGTCTCCATGATCATCCCCATCATCACTGTCATAGGCATCCTCATCCTCTATGTCATCATCCTTGACAATATCACCCTCATCCTCTGACCTAGCTTGCGTCGCGAAGCCTCTGTGATGTTTATGCCAACAAGAATCTACCAGCGGAAATCCCGTACATACGAAATGTCCAGAATGCGGGCTAGTACTTTGGTAGTGAAGCTGATCTCCCTACCTCCAACCATAGAGTCCATGACAATCCTGGAACCATCCCACGGATCATCCTCTATACGGTAAGTCAGGTTACTATAGAAGTATTTGACAAGACCTGGGTAGACTGGCTGTGCCGTAGTGTATAAGTGAAGCCAATCCATAGCCTCTAATCTCTCTCGGATGCGAAATACCTCTAAATCATCCACATCAACCAACCGCCCACGTTCGATCGGAATATCATGGAAATAGTACTCATATAGAAACTCAGCCGTAGGGGTAGTGAATACTCCTCGTCCGTGACCTCAGCCCGGGGACATGGCCCGGGCCCCTTCCCCCGGCGGCCGCCTCGGGGGGGGGGGGGGGGGGTGGAAAAAAAAAAAAAAATTCTTTGGAGTGGGTGGGGGGGGTGGTGGGATTAAGGGGGGGGTTGGTAATATAAAATAATAAATTTTTTTGAAAAAAAAATTTGTTTTTTTTTTTTTTTATTAGAGGAAAAGACCTAAAAAAAATTGTTTGTGTTGTGTGGTTGTTTTTTTGTTTTTGTTTTTGATGGGGGAAGTGGGGAGGGGGGGAGGGGGAGAGGGTGTGTTGGGGTGTGGTTTGTGTGGAGGGTGAGGATGATGAGGAGTCAGAGGATGAGGATCAGGAGTCAGAGGATGGAGGAGAGGATATCGGTCCTGATAGTGATGATCAGGCCGGAGACGACTGCAGAGATGCACGAGGCCGAGCCTGCATCACGAGTTTCCTTCATCACACTTCGAGGCAGTGGCCCTTCTCATGCGGTTCCGAGACTTCAGATCTTGGGGCACAGATGAGATCGATGACTTCCATGCTAGAGAGGATGGAGGTCGACAAGAGCAGATGTATGAAAGGATGGAGTCACGACAGGATAGGATAGAGCATCAGGTGACTCAGCTAGCGGAGGAGTTCGGAGCATACAAAGATCAGAGAAGATCACCTAGATAGATTGTACCCTAGGATTTTCATTTATGCATTTCAGATGTAATCGTTGTAAAAGCTTTTGAAATTAATGAAGTTCATTTTGTTTCACTTAATTATTGTATATTATGCACCTTTCTTTTATTTGCATTAGTGACATTTGTTTAAGTATAATTATGGTATGTTATTTGGAAATGTTCTGTTATGCTTCATAAGTTAAGTTTCTAATCCAAGTGTTCTATTATTCACTTCTAAGAGTAGAGGAGTCATTTCAGATCAATGACTCGGGAATGTTCAGTTATTGTCTTTTGTGGTTAGGATTTCCTCGAACCTTGGGCTCGATACCAATCTGTCACATCCTCCCAGCCGGTACCCTATCTGGCATACCCGAGAGTGTGATCCACAGCCCGAAGATCAGGTATCGAGTAATCAACCTCCCACATAAACAATAACATAATCATGAACAATAATAATAAAAGTGCGGAAGATAAACCATAGATCCAATAAGAAAAGGATGAATCATATATAAATCAGAGTACTAGATACAATCAGAGTGTCTAAATCAGATAAGTAAAGTGAGGCGAAATCCCAGTCTACAACCAGCAGAAAAGTAGTTCTAAAAGAGAATAAGCAAGATAGAATCTAATCCCAATAGCAGGTATAATAGGTAACTAAATTGTTCTCAATCTTATAGACAACATCCCTATAAGTATAAATCTCATAAACGGCACAAGGGCGCTTCCACTCTATGGTCAGACTAAGCATTGTACGGAGCATAACCACTCGCGGGATCTTCATTGTAATTGTCGTAACCGCAATCACCTTCCTGGAGATATGCCTCTTCTCCTTGCGCTTCTTCATACGGGCCGTCATGATATTTAGAACCTGTAGAATAGTCTAACAAACATTGTACAATAAAGGAATGAGTTTCAAAGAAACTCAATAAGGCAGTTAAATCCATAATAACATAAATGGCAGGATTTCAGAACAAACATAAATGCAATATGGTATGAAACAAACAATGAATGTATGAATCTAACTCTACATATGCTGGTCTCTATTGGCAGACATGCTTTAAGTCATAGCACCGTACTTCTTTAGGAAGGTCTCAATCACTCATCATCAGTTGGTAATGGGTCCGGCATCCCTCGGGACATTCCATGGCTAGGGGTATAGGTCACCACTCTCTCACATCACCATTGGTCTAAGTACCGGCGCATGTCAGGGTAAAGCCTAGCCAAATGCAAGTCTTCTACTTAGTTACATCAAGTCAGATCTAGATACGTCCATTCCTCGTCCCTGACGATCCTTTCCGGTATCCTTCACACTAGAGTCCTCATATTCCTTGACTACGGACTCATCAACCCTATTGGTCATCCACATATGGTAAACGGGAAGCTCTCACGTCCCCTCACGGGTTGGTTACCGGTCTTGAGCGCCCGTGAGCCCAAGTCTATCTATATGCAACCCTACCAATAAATGGCCCCCACAATGTGATTCATGTCCTCTCACGGGTTGGTTACCGGTTTTGAGCGCCCATGAATCCCCATTGCTACCACGGGTCGTTCTGTCTCAATACCCCCTCCGATTAGGGTCTCGACATAACGGGACATCCTAGCCCAACACTACTAGACAGTCCTAGATATGTCATCCAACAGTTTAGGAAGGTGTCCAGAGGGCATCTCCGGAAACATCCCATAATATTCCCGTAGTTGTCCAAGGACAGAAGTGTCAAAAGGACACCTCTCCTTTCCAAACCATACATAAGTATACACAAGCATCAATTCATAACATCACATATATGGTAACTTCATATATGGAAAGAAATCAATAATTACAATCAACTTGTATATAACTGGTAAGTAAATCATACATGAGTCAATTCAATATAAATAAGTAATGCTACTGATATCAAGACAGTACCATAGTAGTATAACATTATAAGAATCTATTTAAAGAAATAAATTAACAAGATTCATATATAGAAACTAAGATATGCAATTTATGTTGTTAAAGAAGTAACCATCCTTACCTTTTATAACTTGCAAAGGAATCCTAAGAAATCAAGTAAGATCTTGACAAACTTGAGAAGAAGGTCCTAAACAAGTGTATACAACATATTAGGAAAGATACTTAACAGAAAAGATACCAAAACATCCAAAAGGACCAATTCTGGAGTTGCCGTACTCATTGGTCGATTGGATTGGTCTACTGCCCCAGTCGACCAATCAGTCGACCAATGCAGACAGTAGCCTAAAAAAAACAGAGTTTTAAGATATAAAATCCGAATTTGGTGGTTCAAAAGGGTAGTAATCAAGGGGTAAACTACATTAGTAGTATCCTAACATATAGGGGATCTCAAAACACTAATCAAATCAAGCCATCAAGATACAAATTAGGAAACAAAAAGTTACCATAATTAGATCAATCATGGTTCTTGAAGAATTCAAGATAGAAATCAAAGACAAGAACAATAGGAGAATGAATCATTGATTCAGGTAAAGGTATCATGAAAGGCATACTTAGATCTTCAAGAAAATAGACCTAAGAGCATAAATCTAAATAAGGAAACAAAACCTACCATATATGTAACTATCATGATTCATGAAGAAAACATGGTATGGTAGAAGAGAAACAACTAGAGATTGATAGATCATGGATCATGAAAAGAAAACACAGCAATTGTCTACTCACATGATCAATATAGTAGATCTAAGGAGATCAGAATTCAAATCAAAAGATAAACAAAGACAAGATCATGATTTGATCATGATTCCTTCAAAAGCTTGCAATGATCATGGTTAAGATCATTGCATTAGCCATTAATCCTTAGGAAGATCATGAGAGACAAGTCCAGAGATGTTTGCAACAGAGAATGCAGCATCTCTTCTACTGTCTCAACTCAAAAAGGAAAGAAAAACAGAGATGGAGGAGAAGAAGAGAGTGTAGACATACCTTTGATGCAAAAGGAAGAGTTTTGACGAAGATTTGTCAAGAAAAACACCTAGGGTGCAAGGGAGATGACTTGCAGAGGTCTTTGGTTCGTTCCAAAGAGTTTGGAGGCAGAAAATACGAAGTAGACTCGAGATTGGACTTAAATAGAGCAAGCAAGACCTAATTGCCAAAGATAGCACCCATTGGTCGAGTGGATTGGTCGACTGGTCCAGTCGACCAATCAGTCGACCAATCAGTTCAGCAACTCCTAAACAAGGAATTGAAGACCCAGATCAAATCCAATCCTAAAGGGGTTTTGCACACATATCAAGTGACTTACCTAATAGGTAGAAATGCCTTCACACCATGATAGAGAGCACTCCGAGTCCATCAACTAATCCGATCTTCATCAAGATTCAGTTTCCATAAATAGAACCTCATCATCAACTCTCATGGATTCAAAGCCAGACACCAAGTCCTCCACTGGGATGGCCCAAAGCCGACTTCTTTTTTTTTTGGGGGCCGGGGGGCCTCAAAAAATAGGGTTGTGGGGGGGGTGGGGGGGGGGGGGTTTTTCGGCTGCGGGGCGGTGTTCTAATTTAAAACTAAACCTGCCTCTTTTTTTTTTGTTGCCACAACCTCCCTGTGTTATAATTATTAATAATTTAGTTATTTTTTTTGTTGCCTTCCCGCTTTGGTGGTTTTGTTGTGCTTTGTGTTAATGTAATTTATTTAATTATTTTTTTTTTTTTTGCGTCGTTTTTTTTTTTTTTTTTTTTTTTTTTGTTTTTTTTCTGGTGTCTGTGCGGCCGGTTGAGGGGTGCTAGCAGTGTTGTGGCTGGTGGTTTTTTTTTTCTTCCGCGCGACCTGTTTCCCCTTTTTTTTTTTTTTTTTTTTTTTTTTTTTTTTTTTTCTTTATCTCTTCTCAGCATGCGGTTATTGCAACTGATGCTTTTGCCTCCAGACACGTTTCTCCCATTAGTTTGTACAAATTTGCAGTGCTTCTTTCAACCTTCATTACAACGAGCGCTCCTTTGACGATCCTCATCATTCCATTTTGGATGCGTGACTTGCACCCAATTTCGTTTAATTGTCTCAAAGACAATAGATTTTTCTTTAGCCCTTCACATGCCGCATATTTTGAATAGTGCGTACCATACCATCGTACATCTTCAACTTGATGGCGCCAACTCTAGCAATCTCCAAGGCATGATCATTTCCCATGTACACAGACCTTGTAGAGATAGGTTCATAAGTGTGAAACCAATCTCTGCGAGAGGTCATGTTCCATGTTGCTCCCGAATCCAAGATCCAATCGTCAGTGAGCTCCAATCTATCCTTGGATACCGTTGCTTTGCGTTTCGCTATAAAGAATATCTCCTTCAGCAACGCACCCTTGAGATGTTTCTGCCTTATCTACACCCTTTTTGAAACGACACTCATTTTTTAAGTGTCCCCTTCTGCCACAATTATAGCACTTGAAATTCTTCTTACCCCTGGATTTTGACCTCCCTTGATTGTGACTCCCACTGGAATCATGTTCCGTTGACCTTCCTCGAGTCATAGACAGAGCTTCTGTTTGTTGTGAGCTTGCCTATCTATCTTCCCTGCCTTTTCATCTACTTTCTTCTTCAAGAATTGTAGCAACATCATCAAAAACCAGATAATCAGAGAGGATGTTACTGGTTAAATTGATGATGACTGGGTCATATGAATCTGGAAGACTTTGGAGTAGAATTTCAGCACGTTCTTGTGGTGAAATATTATGTCCCAACGTTGAAAGTTGAGAACATAATGAAATCAGAGTATATAAGTGCTCTGTAATTGATGTAGATTCTGCCATTCGTAAGGTATACAACTTTCTCTTCAAGAAGATTTTGTTGTGAAGTGATTTGGCTTCATACAATTTGATGAGGTGATCCCAAGCCTCCTTAGCAGTTTTCTTCTCTTCTACGCCTGCTAAAATATCATCAGATAATGCCAGATGCAAATTGGAAAGGGCCATTGCATCTATTCTGTTCCACTTTTCGTTATCTGTGATCTCCACCGGCCGAACACTGATGGCTTCCAAGCAGTTATCTTTAATCAATAATGCCTTCATCTTCATTTTCCATAATGAGAATTTCGTGCCGTCAAACTTGCCGATGCGATCCTTGCTGCCATTGCTTTTATCACGAACTATTTTTTACTACAGAATAACTCCCACTATTTCACGTGAAAAGTATCTCCTCAGGTTACTTCCAACTGGTATATTGTTGAACCAAAGTACACCAGGAAAATTTCCAGGAAAGACTGGAGGGACACAATCGGTCCACTTAAATACCAGACTCCTTAGACAAAATTTTCCTAAACATGCACTTAATCACCCAATATACCTTTCTAGGATACCAAAAAAGAAAACAAATACGTGAATAGCGACTTCAAAAAAAATTCTACAGCACCTCTGTAGGATGAAAACAAAACTTTGCTCTGATACCACTGTTGGGTTATGAAAACCCCTTCGAATAGAACAATTAGCAAATAAGAGAAAAGAAGAACACAAGAATTTACATGGAAAACCCTTAAAGGAAAAAAAAACCACGGGCAAGAGAGAAAAAACTCCACTATATATAAAGAAATATACAAGAGGGAAGATTTTGGGATGAATTACATATGGAGGGGGAGGCATCCTTTTATAGCCTCTCCCCATCCTACCTTCTCCCACATCTACTCGAACTGGGACTAAAACTCTCAACAAACTCCCACTTCTTTTCGATGTGAGATAACAACTCCCACTTCTACAAGATGTGGGACTAAGACTATACAACAGGAAAGGATCGCCCGGGGTGAGGAATGGACGTATCTGGATCTGACATGATATGACTGAGTCGATGACTTGCATTGGGCTAGGCTTTACCGTGACATGCGCCAATACTTATACCAATGGTGATGTGAGAGAGTGGTGACCTCAACCCCAGCCATGGATTGTCCCGAGGGATGTAGGACCCAATTCCCACCCGAGAACCCAAGATACCGAGATGGTTGAGGGAAGAGTGATTTGAGACCTACCCAAGGAAGTATGGTGCTATGACTTAAAGCATGTCTACCCTAGAGACTAGCATATGTAGAGTTAGGATCATATTTGCATCATCTGTCTCATATCATTTCGCATCATGTTATGACTTGTATTACATGGGTTATATATTATGGATTAACTACTTTGCTGAGTTCTTTTGAACTCATTCCTTTTGTGCAATTGTTTTGTTAGACTATTCAATGGGTTTTGAAGAGACTGATGGCACATCCTTCGAGGCACCCTACAATGAGTCATCCTACCCTCAAGGTAGTGGCTACTACGAAGATCACGGTGAGGGTACCGAAGAGGATTATGCTTCACACCAGGATTAGCCCGACATGAGTGTGGGAGCAGCTGTGCTGGACTTATGATATTAATAGTTATAAGGACATACTTTATGTGACAAAGGAATCTTTTGTTTAATTATCCATCTTTAAATTCTTCTTTTAAGACTTGGATCTGTAATTAACTTTCATAGATTTACTCTTTAAATTTTGGACTTGTAACCTTAACTTGAATGATCTACTTTCCGTTGCCATTGAGGAAGTGACTTTCTGCCCTCTCTCTCCTTTTTGGATTATATATATCTTGGTATCATTTTATTCCGCACTCTGATTATTTGTTTATCTTATCCATGATTTGTTTATTATATGCTTTTACCTTGATTATTATTGTTCATGATTGTGTTATCACGTATGTGGGAGGCATGGTTGCTCGATACTTGATCCGTGGGGCTGTGGATCACATACCCGGGTATGTTCAATGGCGTACCGGCTGGGTGGATGTGACATGGATACCTTAAACTCGTCAGTCGAACACTCCATCACCGGTCTACGGACTTGCCAAAATTGCCTTTTAATGCCATCATGATTAATCTTCTCTCATCTCTTAAACTCTAGGAGAGTTGTCAAGTCATCACAAGGGTCATCCACAATCATTGAATCCACTTTCGAACCATCAAGCTCGACTTGAATGGCCCACAGTTGTTGCCAACTCGAGGCCCGGGTTCTTGGTATTGAAACCACGGGTTAAAGGGTTAGAAATCCAGGGGATTTCACACTCCTAGTATTAATTCTTGAACTGGTCCCGACTGAATGGTTGGTTAGACTGTGGCCCAAACAGATTAATTATTTTTTACTTATCATGAGCCCCCCCCCAAATCGAGCGGTCGGGTTGAAGTGACCATTTGCTTGGTATGTTTTTCTCAACTGATAATGTAAAATCCGACCTTATCCTAACCTTGACCCGACCCGGATTTTATATTGTTGCAGGTCCGAAGACCCAAAGTGGTGGTAGAAGAAACTTGTGGGCCCTCTTAGTGGGTGATTCGTTGCTTGATACAGAACCTATGGACAGTGACAATGATGCCCCTTACTTGAGCACATTGTCAGTGTTGAGTGAAAATTTGCGCATCGATGAAGATTGACTTAGTTGAAGCACTTCTTGGAACCCCGTGATCAATCCGAAGGTATTTCCTGAAACTAGACTTGTTGATTGACTTGTAGGAGAAAACCCCGCTTGATTTGACCCTATATAGCCTCCCGAATCCACTCCTGAAGTTGCTGTCATGTCTTGGTTGACTAACAGTCGACCAGCCAGTCGACTAGCAGTAATGGAATCCGAAAATTTACTAAATCACTCCCCATTTTGCCCCTACTTTTTGGAAATCATGAATGAGGACCGAAACTAATCATTTGCACTCTAGAGCTCAAGGTTGGACACTCTCTTGGGCTTTTTCTTGATGTTTAGGAAGATCTTTGACTCAAATCATTAGTGTTATACATTAATCATCAACTCAAGGTATGATTCCTTCTATTCTTCTTCTAATCTATTCATTTTCTATCAATCTATGATCTTGATACCATGGTTGAAGTGCTGCAACCTTGCAAACACTTAACCATGAGTTTCCCCCCTTTCAATTCCTTGATCCTCCCCCACTCATGCTATGTTATGATTCCATTGAGATTACTTGCACTTCATTACCTTGATTCCTTTCAATATTAACCTATTCTTGATTCAAAACTGATATGTAGATGCATGTTAAGCTTAGAGTATTACGAAATTAAGTTTCTAACTTGATTCTTAACATTCCCTTGATTGATTCCCATCATCCTTCACAATTTCAATCAATTCCAATTTGATTCTTGATAATTATCATATAGAACTTAAGATTTCGAATTGGGCATTTTTGAGTGGACCGTTGGATCATCATGGAAATTAGTGTGTAGTATCCTCTTACTGTTATAAACATGCCCTCCAAATTTCGTGTCGATCGGAGCACCAAAAGGTCAGTTTCGGACCAAGTTTCAATTCTGCCCTTAGGATAACAAGTCTTGGTCGACTGCTTCAGTTGACCAGCCAATCAACCAAGATATGAGATCACCCCTGTACTCAGCCGAATTGATTTGTTTGACCTCCGATTCGATTGCTTTCTTCTCTAATGCTACTTGTATGTTGTCTAGGGTACCAGCACTGATTTTTGGGACCATTCTTGGTGATCATTGAATTTATTTACAACTCGATTAAGGTAAGGACGGTCGTTAACTCATGTTAATTATATCAACATGCTTACATTATGAGAACTTAATGGTTATGTTCCTATGTATTCCTTTACCATACATGACTATTATATGCTTGCTTATTAGTAGTAGAATGTTACCTATCATTTAGAATATCATGTTCAATTGTACTTTATGATTTTATATATGATCAATCATGTTATGATGTGTCTTGTTTATATGATGAATCTTTGATTTAATATGATATGATGAGATTGAGCTTGTGATTGACTACGTGTGACTTGGGATTGGGAAGTGTCCTTTCAACACTTCTGTCCTTGGACACCGGAGGGAGTAGTATGGGATATTCTTTGAAGGTGTCCATCGACGCCTTCTTGGGTTGCTGGATGACATGCATAGGATTGTCTAGGTGTATGGTTAGGATTATCCTTGTTGTATCAGACCCGAATCGGAAGGGTATTGAGACTGAACGACCCGTGGTAGAGTATGGTTGATGGGCGCTCAAGACCGATATCCACTCCGTGAGAGGACTTAAACGATACTGCAGATACCCGAAAGGGGCCATTTATTGGTAGGGTTGCAAATGGATAGACTTGGGCTCACGGGCGATCAAGACCGGTAACCAACCCGTGAGAGGACGTGAGAGCATCTTGTTTACCATTTGTGGATGACCAATAGGGTTGATGAGTCCGTAGTCCGAGTTGGTCGGTGCCATAGGATACGCTGACTCTAGTGTGAAGGATACGGAATCGAGTTGGTCGGTGCCATAGGGAAAGTATCCGGATCTGATATGATACGACTGAGTAGATGACTTGCATCGGGCTAGGCTTCTCCGTGACATGTGCCAATACTTATACCAATGGTGATGTGAGAGAGTGGTGACTAAATCCCCAACCATGGCTTGATGAGGACCTTACCCAATTACCATGGTAGACCCAAGATATCTTATGATTGAGGGGGAGTGACAGACGACCCAAAGGTATGGTGCTATGGCTTAAAGCATGTCTACCTTAGAGACTAGCATACTTAAGATTAGAATCATATTTTCATCATTGTCTCATATCATATTGCATCATACTGTGACTTGTATCGAATGAACTGTGTATTATGAAATGACTTGCCTTGCTGAGTTCTTTTGAACTCATTCCTTTGTGCAATTTGTTAGATTATCCTGCAAGTATAGAAGATTTTGATGGCGCATCCTACGACCCGAGCTATGATCCCGCATAGTACCCTTCGGGTGATGGCTACGCTGAGAGTTAGGATTGCTGTGCCGAGGAGGATTATGGTTCGTACCAGGGTTAGCCCCACCTTAGTGATGGAGTGGCCACTTTGGGTTCACTTCATCCACATTTATGAAGAAGTAATCATTAGGATAGAAGAGACCTATGTGTAGGCCCCATTTCCCTGGATGACTGTAATCACTTGGATATTTTATCTCTAACTCTTATAGATTTATTCTTGACACGGATTGTATTTAAGCTTAATTAACCATTTTTCCGCTATTGTTGAAGGAGTGACTTCTGATCACTCTTTCCCTTTGAGATTATCTCTATGTGAAGTTGATACTTGATATTTCCGCACTCTGATTAATTACCTTTTCTTATTCATTTGATCTATTTATTTCTTACTTTATACATTGATTATATTGTTCATGATTATGTTATCGTGTATATGGGAGGCATGGCTGCTCGATCTGGATCTTCGAGTTGTGGATCACATCCCTGGTATGCCAGATAGGATACCGGCTGGGTGGATGTGACAGAGTGGTATCAGAGCCCAAGATCAAGTAAGGCCCCAACCACAGAAACAAAAACGATAACGGAACATTCCGAGTCACAGACCCAAGGTGACTCAATTACTCTTAGAAGTGAATAATAGATAACTCGGACTAGAAACCCGATTAAGGAAGCATAAGTGAATCATTGAATAATGTACAATAATTATAATTTAACAACCATCACTTAATACGACGAAAAAGAAAGTGAATAATGCACAATAATAGACGAAACAAAAATAACATTCATTAACTTAAATAAGTTTTACAATGGATTACATATGGAAAGCATAAAATGAAATCCTAGTACAATCTATCTATCTAGGGGATCGTCGTCGATCTCTAGGTACTCTGACATCCTCAGTGATCTGAGTGAGCTGAGAATGCATCTGATCCTGCCTGGACTCTATCTATGCAAGCCTCACCTCAAGCCTCTCATACATATGTGCCTGACTCGCCTCCATCCTCTCGTATATCTGAGTCGGCCTGGCTCCTAGACTCTCGAACAACTGCTCTTGTCGGACCCCCATCCTCTCCATCATGGAAGTCATAGACTGCATCTGAGCATATAGATCCGGTGTCTCTGTTGCAGCCTATGATGGACCCCCAGCCTCAAACTGTGATGCGGGAACCCACTAATCATTGGGACCGACTTCCTGCATACCTATGTCATCCCCAGCCTGATCCTCTGCTGGAACATCCTCACCATCATCCTCAGACTCCGACTCGTCCCCTAGACTGGGAGACCTAGCAACTCGATCTAACTGCATCAATCCAATAGTCCTCGCACCGATGGAATACCCCGCACCTCCAACAACTCTATCCTCACCATCCAGATCTATCTCAAAGTAACTAAAGATGCATGTCAATAGGATCCCAAAGCAAAGGTTCCTAACTCCCGGATGCGTGACAACCTCGATCATCACATTCTATATAATGTAAGACAGATCAATATCGAATCCCATATAAATCCGATAGATGAGTAAGGCATCCATCACCGTAACCACATGATGATGTCCTGCCCTCGGTATGATGTTCCTCCCTATAATCCGCCTAATGACTCTGGCCGATGCAATCATCTCACCGCTGTTCCTAGCATGATAACACTGGTCATCATCCTAAAGTGTCATACATATCTCATGCAACTCATATGGAAGCATGTGTCTGCTGAAATCCTCCCCTACCGAAATCCACACACATGCATGTGGACAATAAGGAACCCCGATAATCTCTGCTAGTGTACGAGTAGTAAATCTGATATGAGTCTCTCTAATCTGACTCTCTATCACTAACTCCATCTGATCGGCTCAACCCTCCACAAATGAAGTCAAATTGTTGTAAAACAGCCGAACTAACTCTGGGTACACCGGTAAATCCACAGTAAGTAGATGTGTCCATCCCAAAGCATCGAATCTCTCCCCAATCCGAAATGTCGTCAACTCTCCAACCCGAAATGGTCAACCATACTGTATGTGACAATGCCCAAAGTATGCCTCGTAAAGAAACTTGGCCAATGGTGTAACGAAGCGGTGTCGATCAATCACCTCCTCTCGTGGCAGCAAAGGCACCTGACCCCTACCTCTCCTGGCTCCTACTACCCTACCTCGAGCATGACCACCTCGTCCTCGTCTCTCCATAGTGTATAAATATTTGTAGAATAGATCAACAAGTCAATGTTAGAAGATTACTCAAAAATTGGACATGAAGGGCGTTTCCGTAAATTTTTGGAAATTTTCAAATTTGGGGAAAATTCAAGTTGAGTATACTGCCATATGTGCAATACTTAGAATTGTATGATTGGGATGTTGGTTTGAAGAAAACCGGTTGAAATCGCGTCCTAAAGTTGAAAATTCAGCAAGCTAAAAAAAAAAAAGAGAGGAATTTCGATGTTTAGGTCAAATTTGGGGATTTTTTATATTGTTGAAATTGGTTGAAACGAATTGCATGGTAATGTGTAGCATGTCAATTGGAGTGCGTAGCATCAAATTTGGTGTTAAAACTCCTAGTGGTTTGGGAGAAATCGAAGTTTTACTAAATTTTGGGAATTTTCGGTTACGTTAGCGAAAACAAGTTGAAATTTTGTGTTTTCTTGATGTTTAAACACTGTTGTTGCATGTAAACTATGGGATTATGTTTCTAAGCATGCATGAACATGTTTCTATCTAAGAACAACAAGTTTAACATGGTATTTTGAGAAATCTAAGTGAAGAAATCAATTGAGAAGATGATGAATAGTGATTTACTTACTTGGTTGAGTAATGCTTGATGTATTGATGATGTGGAAGCCTCAAACCACTTGGAATCTACTTAGAAGTGTTTGCTAATGTGTTCTCCAGAGCCCCTCCACAAGAGAAATGAGTTAAAAATGAGAAATGAAGGGGAAATGAAGTTAAAAAGCCTGATTTTTCGAACATAAAGGGGTTTTGCACACACATTAAGTGACTTACCTAGTAGGTAGAAATGCCTTCGAACCATGACAGAGAGCACTCCAAGTCTATCAACTAATTCCATCTTAGTCAGGGTGCAGTTTCCATAAATGGAACACTGACATCAACACTCATGGATTCTAAGCCAGCCACCAAGTCTTCCACTGGGATAGCCCATAACTGACTTCTTGTTTTACTTCGGGTTGTCGGACCTACAACAACAGGGTTTCTGAGTCAAGGTTAGGGCTGGGTTTCATAGTCATGGTCTTCGGTCTTTCTCAATCAGCAATTGTTTGCACCTTCTCAGTATCAGCACGACAACCTTCGGCTGAAACAACATGGCCGAGAAATACTACCCTTGAGAGCCAAAAGTCACACTTGCTAAACTTGCATAGAGTTTCTTTTCTCTCAACCTTTTCAATGTGAAATTTAGGTGTTCCACATGCTCTTCTTCACTCTTCGAGTAGATCAAGATGTCATCAATGAACACAATTACAAACTCATTGAGCACATCATGAAATACTCGGTTCATGAGATCCATGAACACGGCAGGAGCATTAGTTAGACCAAAAGGCATAACTCTAAATTCATAATGTCCATACCTTGTTCTAAACACTGTCTTAAATATATCACTTGACTTCACTTCTGTGAAACCCAGCCCTAACCTAACCCTGACCTTGACCCGGAAACTCGGTTGTTTTTAGGTCCGAAGACCCGGAGTAAAGGAAGAAGCCAACTATGGGCCATCTTAGTAGAAGACATGGTGTTTGACTCTGAACCCATGGATGTTGATGATGGAGTTCCATACTTGGAAGTCTGTGCAGATTTGGAAAGGAAGCTGCACCTGTCTGAAGATGAGATTAGTTGAAGGATTTGGAGTATTATCTGACTTGGTTTGAAGGCATTTCTACACACTAGGTATGTCACTTGTTGTGTGTGCAAAAGCCCTTAAGGTTTAGAGCCCATTTGATCCTTCAATTCCCTATTTGAACCTTGCTGACCTGTTTGGTCAACTCATTGGTCGACTGGGCCAGTCGACTAACTGTGTTAAATCCGAGAAAATCCAATTTTAGGGTTTTCACTTATATTTAAACCCTACTTCGTGTTTCTTAGTTATGGCTGCCTCCTAAACACCTAGAGAACGTGGGAAGACCTTTCCAAAACTCTTTCCGGTGATTTCGAAGACTCCTCTGCAGATCTGAAGCTTCTCATCTCTGATCTGCCAATTCAAGGTTAGTAATCACTTCGACATTACGAATTTCTTTTCTTTAATCTTATTCTTGATTGAGATTAGGAAGAAGATGCTGCATCCTTGCAACCATCCCTTCATGATTTCATTCTATTATTTAGGATCTATGATCATCGTCATGATCTAAACCCTAGCCGAATATTTTCTTGAAACCATGACTTTGTATGGTCTTTCTGGAAACCTTTGGTAGCCTCCCATGCGAGGGAAACCTTATGGGCAATGTTTAGATTAATCTAAACTTGATTTTCAATGATTTTCTTTTTATATTTGGCCAAGCAATTATTCCCTTTCATCTTGTGATCATAGTTAGTTTTCTTGAGAACCTTATGGTTGAAACCCTAGTTTCTTGGTTCAAATTAAGAACCCATCTCTTGACCTTGACTTGATGATTTTACCTTCCCATATAGTTCTAATACATTCTAGGAAGTTCCCCTTCAAATTTCGGATCAATCCGACTTCAAACGAAGAAGTTATGACCAATCTAGTTTTTGAAATTTCGTACTGACTCGGTTGGTCGACTGCTTGGTCGACTGGATCAGTAGACCAAGCACTCGACCAAAGGAGGTAGTAGCTTCTTTTTTCGCTCAGTTTGATTCGTTTGCTCTCTGATCTTTTAGGTATCTTTCCTAATGTTGTATCTATGATTGTTAGGGGTTTATTTGCTAAGTTTGGAGTTGCTCTCTTTGATCTTTGGATTATCTTCGTCGATAATCAAGGTAAGGACAGTTATTTCATAATAACATAGATTGCATACTCTCTGGTTTCTACTTTAAGAAACTCTGAGTTTATTTACTGTTCCTGTATTTTATACTCTGATGTACTACTGTAAGTACAGTAGCACTTTACTTATGTTTTCTTTTTCATTATTCAAGCTTATATGAATTGCTTATTACTATATTGTTTAATGATTAGATCATGCTTTTATATTCTCTTTTATATGATGAGTTGTTGATTGTGTATGTCATAACTGATCTGAGAATGTGTTTGATTAAGTTTGGTTTGGGATTGGGAAGTGTCCTTTTGACACTTCTGTCCTTGGACATTATTGGAAATAGTATAGGATGTTTCCGGGGTTGCCCATTGACGCTTCCCCGAATCATTGGGTGTCATACCTAGGACTGTCTAGCAGTGTTTGGCTAGGATGTCCCCATCATATCAAACCCGATTCGGAAGGGAATTGAGACCGAACGACCCGTGGCAGGAGAGGGGAAACACGGGCGCTCAAGACCGGTAACCAACCTGTGAGAGGACGGGAATCACATTGTGGAGGCCATTTATTGGAGGGTTGCATATGGATAGACTTGGGCTCATGGGCGTTCAAGACCGGTAACCAACCCTTGAGAGGACATGAGAGCTTACCGTTTACCATATGTGGATAACCAATAGGGTTGATGAGTCCGTAGTCAGGGACTATTAGGACTCTAGTGTGAAGGATACCGGAAAGGATTGTCAGGGACAAGGAATGGATGTATCTAGAACTGAGTTGATGTGACTGAGTAGATGACTTGCATTGGGCTAGGTTTAACCCTGACATGCGCCAGTACTTAGACCAATGGTGATGTGAGAGAGCAGTGACTTAACCCCCAGCCATGGAATGTCCTGAGGGATGCCGAACCCACTACCAAAAGGGGTTGTGAGATGAGACCTACCCAAAGAAGTACGGTGTTATGACTTAAAACATGTCTGCCAATAGAGACCAGCATACATAGAGTTTAGATGCATACATACATTATCTGTTTTTTATACTGCATTGCATCTTGTTATGTTCTGCCGCATGTTATTTATGTTGTTATGAGTTAACTTGCCTTACTGAGTTCAATCGAACTCACTCCTTTTTGTGCAATCTTTTTGTTAGACTATTCTACAGGTACTGACTACTATGAAGGACAGTACAATGAAGTGCAAGCCGAAGAAGCGTACTACACGCAAGGTGTTGGCAACTATGAAGATAACCCTGATGATCCCTCGAGCAATCACATTGCGTACTACGATTAGACGTAATGTAGAGATGGAACATCTATGTTGGATTGATGAAGTCCATTGTTTTGAAGATGTCATCTATAGATTAGAAAATGCGTAGTTTACTTTGAACATTCTATTCTTGCCTTTCTTTAGAAATAGTTGTAATTCTTTTTAGACTTACGTACTACGTTCTGTTGTATCTGTGGAGTGAGTTTCCGCCTCACTCTACTTTTTTTTATGTGATTACATCTGGTATCATTTTCCGCACTCTGATTATATTGATTATTCATTTCTTGATTTGAATCTTTTGTTTATAATGTTGAAACCTTGATTATTTCCTGTTTATGATTATGTTATTGTATATGTGGGAGGATGATTTCCTCGATACTTGATCTTCGAGGCTGTGGATCACACTCCAAGGTATGCCAGTTAGGGTACCGGCTGGGGGGATGTGACACTTTCAACTGATGATGTCACATCCCGCCAAATCCACCCAACCTCTACCCTATCTGGGTCACTCGGGGGAGTGATCCACAGCCCAAAGGATCAAGTTTAGGAACGATCATATCCATTTAGCACAATAACATAATCAAAAGCAAGAACAAATCATTGTATTCTAATAAGTTAATAATAAAATTCAAGAAAGGATCTCAGAAGGATCGCTAAGAATATTAGAGTGCGGAAAACATGATACCAAATAAAAAGGCAACTGTAGAGTATAGCGGAAATATACTCCACAGACATATACGAAAGGTAGATCGAATTCTAAAGCAAAGCCCTAAGCTAATGAAAGTAAAATAAAAGTCTAGACGAAATAAGAGAAATCAAATCCACATCTTCAGTCAACTCTTCTTATTCTTTAGTCTTCATCTTCTTCACCTTGTGCTTCCTCGTACGTACCGTCATAGTAATCCGAACCTATAAAGAAGTCTAACAAAAGATATGGTACAAAAGGAGTGAGTTTTGAAAGAAACCCAGTAAGGCAGGTTAAATCCACAATAACATAGATCACATGATTATAGAACATAACATGATGCAATATGATATGAAACAGACAATGTATGAATCTAACTCTATGTATGCTTGTCTCTATTGGCAGACATGCTTTAAGTCATAGCACCAGACTTCTTTGGGAAGGTCTCATCACACAAAGCCGTTTGGTAGTGGGTCCGGCATCCCTTGGGACATTTCATGGTTGGGGTTTAGGTTACCTCTCTCTCACATCACCATTGGTCTAAGTATTGGCGCATGTCAAGGTAAAGCCTAGCCAAATGCAAGTCTTCTACTTAGTTATATCAAGTCAAATCCAAATACGTCCATTCCTCGTCCCTGGCGATCCTTTCCCATATCCTTCACACTAGAGTCCTCATAGTCCCTGACTACGGACTCATCAACCCTATTGGTCATCCACATATGGTAAACGGGAAGCTCTCACGTCCTCTCACGGGTTGGTTACCGGTCTTGAGTGTCCATGAGCCCAAGTCTATCCATATGCAACCCTACCAATAAATGGCCCAAAAAGGTAACCGCAATGTGATTCATGTCCTCTCACGGATTGGTTACCGGTCTTGAGCGTCCACAAATCCCCATTACTACCACGGGTTGTTCGGTCTCAATACCCCTCCTATTAGGGTCTGATACAATAGGGTCATCCTAGCCAAACTACTAGACAGCCCTAAATATGACAACCAACAATTTAGGAAGGTGTCAATGGGCACCTTTGGAAACATCCCATAATATTCTCGTTGATGTCCAAGGACAGAAGTGTCAAAAGGACACTTCTCCATCCCAAATAAACTTAATCAATCACAATCAATCATAACATACACCATTCTAGTACATACATAGAAAGCATACATTTATATGATCCATCTCATATACAATTGATAGTAAAAGGCATTCATAAATTAAAGAATGCAAGTAAGTAATGCTATTGTAATTGAAGTAAGTATATCAGTAGTATATTCATAAAAGAGTCTAATTATGGTAACAATTCTGGAAGATTCTAATATGGAAACCAAGATCACACAATCTATATAATTATAGAAGTAACCATCCTTACCTTATATAACTTTGAAGAGAATCCCAAGAATCAAGGAGAATCTTTCTAAACTTGGCAAGAAGATCCTAAACAAGTATACATATCTTATTAGGAAAGAAGTCAAAAGGTAGGAGATCAAACGAATCAAAACAGACCAAGAAAAGAGCTACTGCCTTCATTGGTCGATTGATTGGCTGATTGGTCCAATCAACCAATCAGTCGACCAACAGTGACAGTGATAGACAGTAAGGGTGTTCCTTATCAGAAAAATGGATATTTGTGATTCGAAACACCACTAAACAAGAAGGAGATTACTAGGACACTGTATTGGTCTAAAGAGAAATTCAAAACCCTAACAACATCAAGTCCTAAAGTCACAGAATAGGAAATAAAACTTACCATAAATAGGTCAGTCAGGGTTCTTGGAGAAATCATGGCAAATTCATGGAGGGGAAACTAAAGAATGATAGATTACTAATCTAATATAGAAATCATGGAAAACATGTACAGAACTTCTAGAAAAATAGATAAGATTGAAGAACTTTGAATCAAAAATGAGAAAGAAGATAAAGACATGGTTTTCTTCAAAAGCAAGTGATGATCTTGATTAAGATCATCCATCAAGCCTTAAATCCTTAGGAAAAACAGAGAAATGAGTGGAGTGATGGTCAACAGAAATGCAACATCAACCCCACTGTTCTCAGTCAGAAAAGAAAAGAAAAACTAAAGAAAACTAAAGATGGAAAGAGCGGAGGGTGATCACATACCTTGTGATGCAAGAGCAAGAGAAATGATGAAGATCCAACAAGAAAACCACCAAAGGTGTAAAGGAGATGACTTGGGGAGAGCTCTGGTTCGTTTCAGAGGCTTAGGAGGCCGAGGAGGCAAAAAGAACTCGAGCATGCACTTAAATAGAGCAGCCAAGACCTAAATCCGCAAAACAGATCTCCTTGGTCGATTGATTGATCTACTGGCCCCAATCGACCAATCAGTCGACCAATGGGGACAGCAAGGTCAAAATGCATTGTTTTGGTCATAACTTCTTCGTTTGAAGTCGGATTGATCCGAAATTCGAAAGGGAACCTCACACAAACATACCAAGACTATCTAGCATGAATTGGACATAATCCATGGTCCAAAAATCAGTACTTTATAAATTGGGAACATGAGTTTCTAAATTGGAAATAACATGGTTTTCATAGCAAACTCACCATGGATTCAAGGGAAGAATTAGAGAGAACATGGCTTCACTCTAATGGAATATCAAAAACATATCAGAGGCAAGAATAACTAGATTGAAAATCAAAAGAATACTAATCCTAGAATGAGAGGAATCAAAAATAAAAACCTACTAGAATGCTATATCAATGATCAACATAGAAAGCTATAATGGCTAGAAAGAAAAGGGGAATTGATTCAAAGAGATGAAATACATTAGAATAGCAATAAAGGCTAAGATCAAACATGTTAAACATTAATTAGAAAAGAAGCTACAGTAGAATTGTGAAACCCAGCCCTAACCTTGACCTGGAAACCCTGTCGTTTGTAGGTCCGACAACCCGAAGTAAGGCAAGAAGTCAGCTTTGGGCCATTTCAGTAGAAGACTTGGTGGCTGGATTGGAATCCATGAGTGTTGAGGTCAGTGTTCCATTTATGGAAACTGCATCCTGATGAAGATCAGATTAGTTGATGGACTTGGAGTGCTCTCTGTATTGGTTCGAAGGCATTTCTACCTACTAGGTAAGTCACTTTAGGTGTGTGCAAAACCCCTTTATGTTTGGACTTGATCTGAGCCTTCAAATCCACATTTTGAACTTGTTGTCTTGATTGGTCGACTCATTGGTCGACTGGACCAGTCGACCAATCCAATCGACCAATGGGTTCTGTTTTTGCTAATTAGGTCGTGGCTACTCTATTCATATCCAAATCTCGGGATTACTTCGTCTCCACTGCATCCTAAGCCTCTGGAACGAGTCAGAGCTCCATTCCAATCAATTTCCTTGCATCCTTGGTTGATCTCTCGCAAGAACTCAAGTAATCTTCTTCCTCCTGCATCAAAGGTATGTCTACAGACTCTTCTTCTCCATCTCTGAATTTCTTTTCTTTAATCTTGTTCTTGATTGAGATCAGGAAGGAGATGCTGCATTCTTGCAACCATCTATTCCATGATCTCATTCTATTCTTTGAGATCTATGATAATCGTCATGATCTTAACTGTCACGTCCTCCCAGCCGGTACCCTATCTGGCATACCCGAGAGTGTGATCCACAGCCCGAAGATCAGGTATCGAGTGATCAACCTCCCACATAAACAATAACATAATCATGAACAATCATAATAAAAGTGCGGAAGATAAACCATAGATCCAATAAAGAAAGAATGAATCATAAATGAATCAGAATAATAGATATAGTCAAAGTGTCAAACAGATAAGTAAAGTGAGGCAAAAATCCCACTCTACAACCAGCGGAAAAGTAGCTCTGAAAGAATAAACTAGACAAAATCTAATCCCAGTAGCAAGTACATTGGGTAACTAAATTGTTCTCCACTTTATAGACAACATCCTTATAAGTGTAAATCTCATAAATGGCACAAGGACGCTTCCACTCAATGGTCGGACTAAGCATCGTACGGAGCATAACCACTCGCGGGATCTTCGGTGTAATTGTGGTAACCGCAATCACCTTCCCTGGAGATATGCCTCTTCGCCTTGCGCTTCTTCATAGGGACCGTCATAGTACTCGGTACCTACGGGATAGTCTAACAAACATTGTACAATAAAGGAATGAGTTTCAAAGAAACTCGGTAAAGGGCATAAAAATTCATAATAACATAAATGGCAAGGATTCCGAACAACATAAATGCAATATGATATGAGACAAACAATGAATGAATGAATCTAACTCTATGTATGCTGGTCTCTATTGGCAGACATGCTTTAAGTCATAGCACCGTACTTCTTTAGGAAAGTCCACTCACATCCTCAACCATTTAAGATATCTTGGATTCTCTCACGGATCATTTCACCGGTCTTGAGCAGCCGATTGGTAATGGGTCCTTCATCCCTCGGGACAAACCATGGCAGGGGGTTAAGTCAACACACTCTCTCACAACCATTTGGTATAAATCTGGCGCATGTCGGGGTAAAACCTAGCCAAATGCAAGTCTTCTACTTAGTTACATCAAGTCGGATCCAGATACGTCCATTCCTCGTCCCGACGATCCTTTCCGGTATCCTTCACACTAGAGTCCTCATAGTCCCCGACTACGACTCATCAACCCTATTGATCATCCACATATGGTAAACGGGAAGCTCTCACGTCCTCTCACGGGTTGGTTACCGGTCTTAAGCGCCCGTGAGCCCAAGTCTAACCATATGCAACCCTACCAATAAATGGCCCCCACAATGTGATTCCCTGTCCTCTCACCGGGTTGGTTACCGGTCTTGAGCGCCCATGAATCCCCATTGCTACCACGGGTCGTTCGGTCTCAATACCCCTCCGATTAGGGTCGACATAACAGGACATCCTAGCCAAACACTACTAGACAATCCTAGATATGTCATCCAACAGTTTAGGAAGGTGTCCAGAGGGCATCTCCGGAAACATCCCATAATATTCCCGTAGTAGTCCAAGGACAGAAATGTCAAAAGGACACCTCTCCTTTCCAAACCATACTTAAGCATACACATGCATCAATTCATATCATCACATATATGGTAACTTCATATATGGAAAGAAATCAATAATTACAATCACTTGTATATAATTGGTAAGTAAATCATACATGAATCAATTTAATATGAATAAGTTATCTGTAATCAAAGTTATGCAACAGTAGTATATCATTGTAAGAATCTAATTTAGGAAACATGTCAATGATATTCAAATATAGAAACTAGATTCATGCTATCTATGTAATTAAGGAAATAACCATCCTTACCTTTTATAACTCGCAAAGGAATCCTAAGAAATCAAGTAAGATCTTGGCAAACTTGAGAAGGAGGTCCTAAACAAGTATATACAACATATTAGGAAAGATCCCTAACAGAAAAGATACCAAAACATCCAACACGGACCAATTCTCGAGTTGTTTGTACTCATTGGTCGAGTGGATTGGTCGACTGGTCCAGTCGACCAATGCAGACAGTAGCCTAAAAAAAACAGAGTTTTAAGATATGAAATCCGAATTTGGTGGTTCAAAAGGGTACTAATCAAGGGGTAAACTACATCAGTAGTATTCTAACATATAGGGGACTTCAAAACACCAATCAATTCAAGACTTCAAGATCCAAATTAGGAAACAAAAAGTTACCATAATTAGATCAACCATGGATCTTGATGAATTCGAAATAGAAATCAAAGACAAAAACAATAGGAGGATGGATCATTGCTTCAGGTAAAGGTATCATGAAAACATACTTAGATCTTCAAGGAACAAGGCTTAGAAGCATAAATCTAAATAAGGAAATAAAACCTACCATATATGTAACTACCATGCTTCATGAAGAACACATAGTATGGTAGAAGAGAACAACTAGAAATTGATTGATTATGGATCATGGAAAGAAAACACAGTAATTAACTACTAACATGATCAATATAGAAGATCCAAAGAGATCAGAATTCAAATCAGAAGTTTAACAAGATTAGATCATGGTTTGATCATGATTCCTTCAAAAGCTTGCAATGATCATGGTTAAGATCATTGTTCTAGCCTCAAATCCTTAGGATGATCATGAGAACATGTTCAGAGATGTTTGCAACAGAGAATGCAGCATCTCTTCTACTGTCTCAACTCAAAAAGGAAAGAAAAAACAAAGATGGAGGAGAAGAAGAGAGAGTAGACATACCTTTTGATGCAAAAGGAAGAGTTTCGACGAAGATCCGTCAAGAAAACACCAAGGATGCAAGGGAGATGACTTGCAGAGGTCTTTGGTTCGTTCCAAAGAGTTTGGAGGCAGCAAATACGAAGTGGACTCGAGATTGGACTTAAATAGAGCAAGAAAAACCTAATTGCCAAAGACAGCACTCATTGGTCGAGTGGATTAGTCGACTGGCCCAGTCGACCAATCAGTCGACCAATGCTGACAGCAAGACCAAAACAGGGAATTGAAGGCCCAGATCAAATCCAATCCTAAAGGGGTTTTGCACACAAGTCAAGTGACTTACCTAATAGGTAGAAATGCCTTCAAACCAAGATAGGGAGCACTCCAAGTCCATCAACTAATCCGATCTTCATCAAGATTCAGTTTCCATAAATAGAACTTCATCATCAACTTTCATGGATTCAAAGCCAGACACCAAGTTCTCCACTGGGATGGCCCAAAGCTGACTTCTTACTTTACTCCGGGTCATCGGACCTACAAATAACAAGGTTTCCGGGTCAAGGTTAGGGCTGGGTTTTACATTAACCCTAGCCGAAGATTTTCTTGAAACCCTAACCCTTGTATGATCTTTCTGGAAACCTTTGGTAACCTCCCATGCGAGGGAAACCTCATGGGCAATATTTATGTTAATCTAAACATGATTTCTATGATTTTCTTGTTATAATTGGCCAAGCATTTATTCCCTTTCATCCTGTGATCATAACCTTTTCATGAGAGCCATGAAGGTTGAAACCCTAGTTTCTTGGATCTATTTTTATTGATTATATTAGTAGTTAATCGCTGTGTTTTCTTTACAAGATTTGTAACCTATCATTCTCTAGTTCTTTATCCTTGATCATACCATGCTTTTTCAAGAACCATGATTGACCTAATTAGGGTAACTTTTTGGTTCCTAGTTTGTAACTTGAAAACTTGATTTGATTAGTGTTTTGAAGTCCTCTATATACTAGTATGCTGCCATTGTAGTTTACCACTTGTTTAGTACCCTTTTGAACCACCAAACGGTTCTATATTCTCAAAATTCTGATTCTTGAAGGCCACTGTCTCAGTTGGTCGACTCATTGGTCGACTGAGGCAGTAGACCAATACAATCGACCAATGAGTACAACAACCTCATATTCGATCTGTTTTCGATGTTTTGATATCATTCCTTCTAGGTATCTTTCCTAATATGTTGTATACACTTGTTTAGGACTTTCTTCTCAAGTTTAGTCAAGGTCTTACTTGATTCCCTAAGATTCCTTTGCGAGTTATATAAGGTAAGGATGGTTATTTCCTTAACTACATAGATTGCATATCTTAGTTTCTGTATTTGAATCTTGTTAGTTTATTTCTTTAATTAGATTCTTACAATGTTATACTACTGTTATACTATCTTGATTTCAGTAGCATTACTTGTTTATATTAAATTGATTTGTGAATGATTTATTTACCAAATATATGCAAGTTATGTATTATTATTGGTTTCTTTCCATATATGAGGTTACCATATATGTGATGTTATGGATTGATGCTTGTGTATGCTTAAGTATGGTTTGGAAAGGAGAGGTATCCTTTTGACACTTCTGTCCTTGGACAACTACGGGAATAGTATGGGATGTTTCCGGAGATGCCCTTTGGACACCTTCCTAAACTATTGGATGACATATTTAGGACTGTCTAGTAGTGTTTGGCTAGGATGTCCCGTTATGTCAGACCCGAATCGGAAGGGTATTGAGATCGAACGACCTATGGTAGCAATGGGGATTCATGGGCGCTCAAGACACGTAACCAACCCGTGAGAGGACAGGAATCACATTGTGGGGACTATTTATCGGTAGGGTTGCATATGGTTAGACTTGGGCTCACAGGCGCTCAAGACCAGTAACCAACCCATGAGGGGACGTGAGAGCTTCCCGTTTACCATATGTGGATGACCTATAGGGTTGATGAGTCCGTAGTCTGGGACTATGAGGACTCTAGTGTGAAGGATACCGGAAAGGATCCCAGGGGCGAGGAATGGACGTATCTAGATCTGACTTGATATAACTGAGTAGGAGACTTGCATTTGGCTAGGCTTTGACTCTGACATGCGCCGGTACTTAGACCAATGGTGATGTGAGAGAGTGGTGACCTAACCCCCAGCCATGGAATGTCCTGAGGGATGCCGGACCCATTATCAAAAGGCGTTGTGTGTTGAGACCTTCCTAAAGAAGTACGGTGCTATGACTTAAAGCATGTCTGCCAATAGAGACCAGCATACATAGAGTTAGAATCATATTGCATCATGTGTTTCATATCATATAGCATATTACTTTGCTTTGAAATCCTGCCATTTATGTTGTTATGGATTAATTGCCTTACTGAGTTTCTTCAAAACTCATTCCTATTTTTACAATGTTTTGTTAGATTATTCTACAGGTACTGACTACTATGAAGGACAGTACAATGAAGTGCAAGCCAATGAAGTGTACTACACGCAAGGTGTTGGCGACAATCAAAATTACTCTGATGATCCCTCAGGTGATCAAGTTGCGTACTACGATTAGAGGCAACGTGGTGTTGGAGCATCTCCTTTGGTTTGACGAAGTCCACTATTTTGAAGATGTCATCTGTAGGATAGAAGACTCTTAAGTTTAGTTATTTTCTTATTTCTATTGTTTCAGTTGTAATTCCTTTTAGACTTACATATTGCGTTCCGCTGTGTCTGTGGAGTGAGTTTCCGCCTCACTCTACTTCTTTTGATATCTACGGATATCTGGTATCATTTCCGCACTCTGATTATATTATTTATTCATTTCTTGATTTAAATATTTAAACCTTGATTATTTCCTTTTTATGATTATGTTATTGTATATGTGGGAGGATGTTTTCCTCGATACTTGAACTTTGGGCTGTGGATCACACACTCGGGTATGCCAGGTAGGGTACCGGTTGGGTGGATGTGACAAGAATGATCTTGTTGTCCAAAACTCAATCAAAATAAATGAAGAATTGAGGAGATTCACCATGTGGTTTCAAGGAATGCATAGAGTGATTGGAGGTTCACTCTAAGACATAAGGAGATTAGAGAATAGGTAGTTACAGTAGTGTAACACCTTCTCCACAATCAAAACATCAAGATAGAATAGTAAGAAGAAGAAAAGAGAGAAGAAGGAGATAGAACACTGAAATCAAGGTCCAACTTCAAGGTGTAACATTAAACTAACCTTTCTTCACCCAAAACAGATAGGGTGTCCTAGCTAGGTTTGGACTGGATTTCACAGATAATACCCAGACCTCAAATCAATATTCGAGAACACAACCGCACCTTTCAACTGATCGAAAAGATCATCAATTCGGGGCAGCGGATATCTGTTCTTGACTGTCAACTTGTTCAACTCTCGGTAATCAATGCATAGACACATGCTACCGTCCTTCTTCTTCACAAACAAAGACCAGAGCTCCCCAAGGTGATACACTTGGCTATACAAAACCTCTCTCGAAGAGCTCATTCAGTTGAATTTGCAACTCTTCTAACTCGGTAGGTGCCATTCTATACGGAGCTTTAGATACCGGAGCCACTCCAAGAGTTAAGTCTATGGAAAACTCAACTTCTCTATCAGGGGGCAATCCTGATAGATTATGTCACATCCCCCTAACCGGTACCCTAACTGGCATACCCGGGAGTTTGATCCACAGCCCCGAAGATCAAGTATCGAGGAAATCATCTTCCCACATATACAATAACATAATCATAAACAAGAAATAATCATGGTTTAAATATTATAAACAAAAGATTTAAAGTCAAGAAATGAATAATCAATAAAACCAAAAATGATACCAGACATCCTAAGATATCAAAAGAAGTCGAGTGAGGCGGAAATTCACTCCACAGATACAGTGGAACGTCGCATAAGTCTAAAAGGAATAACAACTGAAACAAAAGAAATAAGAAAGATAAACTAAACTTAGGAATCTTCTATTCTATAAATAAAATCTTCAAAATAGTGGACTTCGTCAGTCCAACAGAGATGCTCCAACTCCACGTTGCCTCTAATTGTAGTACGCAACTTGATCACTTGAGGGATCATCAGAGTAATTTTGATTGTCGCCAACACCTTGCGTGTAGTACGCTTCATCGGCTTGCGCTTCATCGTACTGTCCGTCATAGTAATCAATACCTGTAGAATAGTCTAACAAAAGATTGTACAAAAAGGAATGAGTTTCGTAAGAAACTTAGTAAGGCAAGTTAACTCATAACAGCATAGATAGCATATATCAGAACATAACAAGATGCAATGCAGTATGGAACAAATAATGTATGTATGCATCTAACCTCTATGTATGTTAGTCTCTATTGGCAGACATGCTTTAAGTCATAGCACCATACTTCTTTGGGTAGGTCACGCATACGGCTTCTGTTGGTAGTGGGTCCGGCATCCCTCAGGACATTCCATGGCTGGGGGTTAAGTCACCGCTCTCTCACATCACCATTTGGACTAAGTACTGGCGCATGTCAGGGTAAAGCCTAGCCCAATGCAAGTCATCTACTCAGTTACATCAACTCAGATCCAGATACTTCCATTCCTCCCCCTCTCGGATCGTTTCCGTTATCCTTCACACTAGAGTTAGCGTATCCGACTCTCTCAAATACGGATTCATCAACCCTATTGGTTATCCACATATGGTAAATGGGAAGCTCTCATGTCCTCTCACGGATATAACTCACCAGTCTCGAGCGCCCATGAGCCCAAGTCTAGTTTTATGCAACCCTCCAATAAATGGCCCCCACAATATGATTCACGTCCTCTCACGGATATAACTCACCGGTCTTAAGCTCCCGTGAATCACATTGCTACCACAGGTCGTTCAGTCTCAATACCCTTCCGATTCGGGTCTGATATAACGGGGACATCCTAGCCAAACACTGCTAGACAGCCCTAGGTATGACAACTAATGAATCGGGAAAGCGTCGATGGGCATCTTCGGAGAACATCCCATACTATTCCCTCTGATGTCCAAGGACAGAAGCGTCAAAAGGACACTTCCCAGTCCCAAACCATACCTAGTCAAACACATTCTCAGATCAGTCATGACATACACAACCAAAAATTCATCATATAAAAGAGAATGTAAAAGCATAATCCGATCAAGCAATAATAACATCTCATATAATTAAATAATGAAAAGAATACATAAACAAGTGCTACTGTACTTACAGTAGTATATCAGAAGTATAAAGTACAAGAACAGTAAGCAAACTCATAGTTTCAAAAAGTAGAAACCAGAGAGTATGCGATATCATTATGAAATAACTGTCCTTGCCTTGATTATCGCCGAAGATAATCCAAAGATCAAAGAGAGCAACTCCAAACTTAGCAAATAAACTCCTAACAATCATAGATACAACATTAGGCAAGATACCTAAAAGATCAAAGAGCAAACTAATCAAATCGGGCGAAAAACGAAGCTACTGACTCCTTTGGTCGAGTGCCTAGTCGACCAAGCAAGTCAATACGGAATTGTACAAACTGCTTTGGCCATAACTTCCTCATTTGAAGTCGGATTAATCCGAAATTCAAAGGGGAACTTCCTAGGATGTATTAGAATCATATGGGAAGGTAAAAACATCAAATCATGGTAAAAATATGGGTTCTTGATTTTACCCAAGAAATTAGGGTTTCAACCTTTATGGCTCCCCAGGAAAGGTTAAGATCACAGGATGAAAGGGAATTAATGTCACATCCCCCCGCCGGTACCCTATCTGGGTTACCCGGGGGGAGTGATCCATAGCCCAAAAGATCAAGTTTAGGAATGATCATATCCATTTAGCACAATAACATAGTCAAAAGCAAAAGCAAATCATTGTATTCTAATAAGTTAATAATAAAATTCAAGAAAAGATCTCAGAAGGATCACTAAGAATATCAGAGTGCGAATTAACAAGATACCAAATCAAAAGACATCTGTAGAGTATGGCGGAAATATACTCCACAACATATGCGGAAGGTAGATCGGAATCTAAGTAAAGCTCTAAGCTAATACAAGTAAAGTAAAAGATAAGTCTAGAAGAAACAAGAGAAATATAATCCACATCTTCAGTCGGCTCTTCTTCATCTTCTTCACCTTGCGCTTCCTTATATGGACCGTCATCGTATTCCAAACCCGCAAAGAAGTCTAACAACGAGATATGGTACAAAAGGAGTGAGTTACGAAAGAAACCCAGTAAGGCAGTTAAATCCATAATAACATAAATGACAGGATTTCAAAACAAAACATAAATGCAATATGGTATGAGACAAGCAATGAATGTATGAATCTAACTCTAGGTATGCTAGTCTCTATTGGCAGACATGCTTTAAGTCATAGCACCGTACTTCTTTAGGAAGGTCTGAACACACAACGCCTTTTGGTAGTGGGTCCGGCATCCCTCGGGACATTCCATGGCTAGGGTTTAAGTCACC